>NW_026058409.1:0-35151 GCF_023721935.1 Panthera uncia
TTTCTTTCTGTCTTTCTTTCTTTCTTTCTTTCTTTCTTTCTTTCTTTTATTTTTTCTTCCTTTCTTTCTTCCTATTCTCATACTTGTGATTTTCCTGGATGACTCGATTAAGGACTTTTTCTTAGAACTTCATCATGTGAGAGGTTGGGGAAAGGGGGGAAAATCCCCTTTGTCTGGTTGCCTCTGTTTTACTCTTTCTACAGAATTCTAAATTACCTTTCGGAAACGATCTAGATGCGTGTATCTAACAAAGAACTGAACAGAGTGGAAATTGAAAGGAATGGATTGGCCATGGGTTAGGTATTCCAAATCCTTAACAGAACTGGACTTTGGTCTGAACGTTGACATGACCGCTCAGTCTTCTTGTATTTGCCTCCATCATGCAGTGTCTTTGTTCGGAAAACCCGTGTTGCATTTTCTCTTAATTCTTGGCACTGCGTCTGAGAAGAGGTCCCAGATTTGTTATTAGTACACTCAGCAAGCATATGTAAGAAGTTTCTCTGCCAGTGTATTGGGCCTTGCAAGTTACTTACTCTCTTTACAGACCCTTGGGTGAGTGTCTCAGCGACAAGCCTATTACGTTTCAGATACTGGGCCACAGACACTCTCGCTCTGCCCCAGTTTGAGAAATGCATCCTCACAAGAGAGGGAATTCGAGAATGTGTGTTATAAATCCCCTCAGTAAATATATTGGGACGTGTAATGATATTATCCATGCTTGCAAACATGGGTGGGTGGTCATGCATCTGGCATCTTTCATCACTGTTTGGGGAGCAGAATTCTATGAGTGGGGTTGGAAATGTCAGTCCCCGGTCCTTTAGCCGCATGGCTGTCAATCACTCTCACCTCCAGAAAGATCCTGCCAGCATGGGGGGGTGGTGCCCGAGATCAGTCGGTTTCGTTCTCTTGGTCGAAGGGGGTCGCTGGCCCTTTGTCCTTGACCCCAGCGCCTTTCTCCGGTGCTGCTGGCCTCCTCTTTGCACGGTGCTGTGCAGCAGCTGTATGCAAATCAGTCCTTTTAACTTTTGTTCTCCAGGACAGTGGAAAAGAGAAATTTTGTTCAGGGTGAATCTCAGGAAAACGTGACCATCGCTAATCTGCTTTAATTAGTGTGCCAAGTAACTTGTTTTACGGGATTAAGGATTCATAGCTGCATCTCATTTGGTTATAATCACACTCTACTTAGTGAAATCCATCGGGGACATAACGTAGGTTATGGTTTGACAGGTTAGGTTAGATTTCGGGCTGGTCTGGGGTGGTTTGGATTTGACAGGAGGTGGGGGGGCTTTGTAGTTTACCAATAAGTAGGTAGGGTAGTTAGGGCTAAAATTTCTTGCAGGGTTCTAGGGTACGTCGCAAATACAAAATAATAATGCTTTCTGGCTTTCAAAGAGCTCGTTTGTTTTGATCTCCACTTCATTGGTATTTGGCATGAACCGTGCCTTCCGAGACACATCGTTAGAACTGGAATCTGAATTCCTGGGGCTTTGTCAGTGCTCTGCCAGACTTCAGTCCTCAGCCTTCCTCTATCTTACACCTATTAGACCTTTTTAAATAATCGAATAGGGTGTCGCGTAGTGTGCTGTCTCTGCTGATGACTGATCAAGCTCAGAGTACCTGCCTAAGGTCGTTGTTTCCAAATGTCGCTTGGAGCATTTGGTGGATTGTTGAGTAGACGCTACTTTTTACCGTGTGTCTAATGTCCCCTGAGCCTTGTGTATATATAGTGTGTGTGTGTATAGTCGAGAGGAGCAAATCTTGTGATGGACCACTTGGGTTCTCTGTAGGCATTTAGACTGTGTGGGACAACACACGGAATCCTAAACTTGGAGGGCCATGATTTATGTCTTTGCTCTGAACACAGCCTTCTCTTTGAGAACTGCTAGCCATTCTTGTACAGTTAATTGCTCTTCCTAAATACGCGGTTTTTAGGATCACCACTTAATATGCCTTTTGTCTTGGGAGTGGAGGGAAGAGGGAATTTGTGTTTGAGTTTCGTAAGAAAAATTAAGATACGAAGCGTAGACTAGGCCAGCCTCAGTTAGACCTTGCCTTGAGTTTCCAACCTGGAAATGAGAGCAATTCCATTTTCTGGTGATGCCTGTCATGTGATTTTCAAGTGTTCAGTGCAAACATGTCATGTGTTTACAAAGTGTTATTTTTGTACAGGAACATCTCCCCCTCCCCCCTCCCTGAGCTACATTTGGCCCTGTGTACTTGGTGCCATTGGTTTTACTGGACATTGGGGATCTTTTTGGCATACAGAAAGCAAAAGAATCGAGAGCTCTGAAGGACTTATTTTTTCTTTATTGAGGCAAACGTGAAAGGTATCCAGCCATCGGAAGGTAGTCCTCTGAAATCTTTGTGCGCTCTTTGTAAAACAAAAGCCACCCTCTCTAGAAGCCCTTTGCCTCTTTGATGGACAAGACATCCCAGCCACTGATGATCTCTGGAGGACTCTGAGCTGGTGGGAGTCCCTGCCTGTTGATTTTCCTTGTCTTTTGATCCCTGGGGTGGATGCCATTAAAAGATACGCATTAATGTAGCGTTAATGTTCAGAACGGAAACATTATAGAAACTTTGAGCTTTTAATCAGCACCTTCTGATTCCGATGGTGGCCATGCCTACTTGGTTCCTTTCCCTCCCCATCCTGTTACACGGACAGTGCCTGTCCTGTTACTTTTTGCAGGGCACGCAAGTTTTACGAGAGTCAAGTGTATCTGAGTATTTTTAGAAGCCAGAATGGACAGATTCTGTCAGTCAGGTGTGGAAAGACTCAGATGGTGATGGGAATATGGATTCCTTTTTAGGAACAGTGAGGACTAGAGCTAGACTATGTGGCTTGTTGTTCGGGCCCAGCATCTATTTGTCTCGTGCCTTTGGACAGGTTCTTGTAGCATAGCTGGGCTGCAGTTTCCTTATTTGTTAAAATATCTTTTTTTTTTTTTTTAAATGTTTGTTTTTGAGACAATGTGAGAGACAGAGTGCAAGCAGCGGAGGGGCAGACAGAGGGGAGACATAGAATCTGAAGCAGGCTCCAGGCTCTGAGCTGTCAGCCCAGAGCTCGACGCGGGGCTCGGACTCCCGAACCGCGAGATTATGACCTGGAGCCGAAGTCGGACGCTCAACCGACTGAGCCACTCAGGCGCCCCTAAAATGTCTTTTTAAGAGTAGTAACCACCTCGGGGTGGTTTTGTGCACCGCACAAAGTGAATTTGTGAAGAGCCCCTAGGTATGTGATACATACCATGTATTAGATGCTGTATTATTAGTGATCATCGCTGAAGGACACCTGAATTGTACGTGAGCATGCACATTTACTGGGAACTTCTCAAACACGTTTTAGAGGAATTTTGATTTCTACAAACTGCGGTAATCACTGTGGTGACACTGTCACCACCATCTGTGGGCAGATGGAAGAGTGTAGGCGGGTATCTCTTCTGAAGTTCCTGAGTCACAGGAAGGGACCCTATGGCTTTTAGTGTGGATTTCCTCCACGGAGGTTGGTGTAACCAGGTTATTTGCCTGCGTGAAGCAGTCCTGAATGGGATGAGGTTCAAGGTTGCGAAGATGGGCTGTTGGTGAGCAGATTCCGTCTCCACCATGCACCTTGCTGCCAGGGAGGCTTCTGTTTTGCTAGTACCAATGGCTAAGATCCCTGACTCACTTTGAAAGAAAACTCTAATAAGAGAGTCTAGTGAACTAGCAAAAAAGGGGGGGGGGTTCTTGTTAAAGAGCTTAGGCCATTGATAATACAAGACTCGAGTTCACAGATTGTCCCACTGTAGTGGATTGGGTTTTGAATAGGAGAATCATCTTAAGAGGGAGGATGCCATGACTTAGGTGCATTGAGTTTCTGGTTACAAATACTTGTTGAAGATGGTGAGCCTTCTCCTGGGCTTTTGGAATAGGTATTCCTTTCATAGCTGAAGAGTCAGTACGGACGCGTTCTTTATTTCTGTTCTGAGTTACTTGGGTGATACAAGATACTTTTCTACCTCCAGATTTGGAAGGAAGATAGGTCCAAATGCATAGCGTTCTTTCTTGGCACTGTTAGGCATTGGAGTTATTCACTGTGAACATCCTGAAGAATTAGAATTTTTAAAAGTCTAAATGTTTGCTTCCCTCTAACAAAATGCATTATTAGTCCAGTTTAATTCTTAATTTTTTATTTTTTTAATGTTTATTTTTGAGAGAGAGACAGAGCGCGAGCAGCAGGGGAGTGGCAGAGAGAGGGAGACACAGAATCCAAAGCAGTCTCCAGGCTCTGAGCTGTCAGCGCAGCGGGGCTTGAACTCACAAACTGCAAGATCATGACCTGAGCCAAGGTCGGACACTCAACTGACTGAGCCACCCACGGGCCCAAGTAGTCCAGTGTAATGTTAAAGATACTTGCCTTGCTGTTACTGCCAAGATTGAAAGCAAAACAAGCAACAAATAGCCTTAGATCTGTTCCTGTTAATCTTTGGTTTAGAGTTAGATGCTTCCACTGACCAGGGTATTACAGATGGTTTTGTTGTTATAGCCTTGAAGACTATTTTACCTAGTAGAGACTAATACTATTAACATTTTTTAATTCTACAGCTATCTTGACTAAGATCTAGACTCTACTTACGGGAAGTAAAGAAGGGACAAAATTGCAGAATAGAATATTATGTGGGATCTCTAATAACCACTGAAAATAATTGTGGAATTATATATAGGGTAAATGGAGATGTGTCTAGCCTGTCTGCTTTTCTTTCCTTCTTGTAGATCTGTCTTTCCAGGGTCATTTTCCTTTTGCCTGACAGGACTTTAAATATTTACTAGTCTGCTGATGTTGGATTACTCTTCCAGCTTTAATGTAAGAATTATAGGATTATTTTCCAGTTCTAAGAAGTTTACCTTCATTTTATTTTTTTTTTAAATTTCTTTATTTATTTTGATCGAGCAAGCTGGGGGGGGGGGTGGAATTTCAAGCAGGATCTGCACCCCCAACGTAGAGCCTCAAGTGGGGCTGAAACTCACGAACTGTGAGATCATGACCTGAGCCGAAGTTGGACGCTCAACTGACTGAGCCACCCAGGCCCCCCCAGTAATTTATCTTCATTTTAAAAAGATATGTTGCGCATTATAGGATTTTACGGTGGTGTCCCCGCCCCTGGCCCGAGGTATTTTAAAGTTAATGTCCACTGTCTCCTGTTTTGCATGGTTTCCAACAAGAAGTCTGCTGTCACTTTTCTTCTTTTTTTAAAACCCTCTCCAAGAAGTATCATTTTCCCCAGTCTACTTTTTAAGATTTTCTTCTTCTTAATCATACCATACCATGTCCCTTGGAATAGTTTGTTTCTTGTGTTTAGAGTTCACTGAACTTCTTTGTTCTGTAAATTTTGTCAGTTTTGGAAACATCAGAGGTAGTAATTTTGTGAATATCTGTTAGTGTGTGTTCTTTTCCCCTTTAGGTTTTTCAGTTGCGTGTCTATTTGGGTTGGGCTGCTTGCTCCTTGAGGCTCAGTTCCTTTCATCCCCCTCCCCCCCCCCGCCCCCCCCCCCCCCCCCCCCCCCCATGTTTTACTTTAGGTAGTTTCTTTTTAAAATTTTTTTTTAATGTTTATTCACATTTGAGAGAGACACAGAGACAGAGTGTGAGCGGAGAACAGGCAAAGAGAGCTAGACACAGAATCCGAAGCAGACTCCAGGCTCTGAGCTGTCAGCACACAGGCCAACGCGGGGCTCGAACTCAGAAACTGCGAGATCATGACCTGAGCTGAAGTTGGATGCTTAACCGACTGAGCCACCCAGGCACCCCCATTGCTTTAGGTAGTTTCTACCTGTTATCTGTAGAAGTGTATTTTTTTTTTTTTTCTTTTTAACCTCAGATTTTTATCTCTAGAAGTTAGATTTTGGTCTTCTGAGTAATCTTCAGTGGCCCTCCTGTGCTTACTCTTTACTTTCTTGAACTCATGGAGCACAGTGACAGTAGAGGTTTTAGTACACGTGTCTAATTCTATCAGCTGTGTTATTCAGGAGTCAGTTTGGGATTGACTGATGTTTGGCCTCATTAGAGGTCATATTTTCCTGCTCTTTTGTTTGCCTGATGATTTCTTCTTGGATGTCCGGCATCACACATTTTTCCTTTGGGTTCTGGATGCATTTGTATTTCTCTACCTGTTCTTGAGCATTGCCCTAAGGTGTGATGAAGTTCGTAGGAAGCCGTTTGGTCCTTTTGGATCTTGGCATTTCAGCTTTGTTGGATAGAGCCAGAGCCGTGTCTTCTGTAGGGCTAAGTTCGTCCCGCTGCTCAGGCACGAGGAGTCCTTGCTGCCCCGGGAGCTAATGGTATTTGCTGTTTTGGCTAGTAGGTACAGGCACTGTTCCCGGTGCTGTGTGGGATTCGGTGACTGTTACCTCTAATTGTTTCTCGTGGTATTTTGCATTCAGTCGTTTCCTGACGAGTGCCTACTGGTACTCTGTGAATACTTGAGGAGCCTCCAGAATTTTCTGTGTGGCCCTCTCCCTTCCAGGACTCTGCCTTACAGATTCTCTTCCATACCTTGGCCTTCACAAACTCCCAGCTCCTTTTTGCTCAATTTCGATTCCTCTAACCCCTGCTTGAATTGCCCCGTCCGTGGGCTGTGGTCCTGATCTGTTGAGGATCACAGTGCTTTGTTTTGTGACTTCCATTGTCTTGTGAGGATTTTTAGTGTCTTTCAGGCGGTACGTAAGTCCTGTCCCTGTCGTTCTGTTCCTTGAACGTTGAGTGAGAGGGAGAAGGGTACCACCAGGAAACGTAACTGCCATGTTTGCACTTTATCTTAGTCATGGTCCTAACCTTTCCAATTTTGTTAGTCATTAAAAGAAGAAAAGAGTGAATTGCATAAGTAATCTCTGACGCACTGTAGGAGAATCTCAAAATAAAGAAGCAATTGATCTATAAATAGCAAGTCCCGCAGCTCTGCAAGAGAGCGTGTGACTATTAGGAATACTTGAGACTCTTTGAAGTTCTAGAACCTCTGTTTCTAAAAGAGGAAGAACGGCTTAGTGAATAGAACATATGGTGCTTAATCAATATTACCTTAATCCTAACGAGACACCTGGAAGGTTTTATTATCCCTCTTTCATAGCCGAATCAACAAATTTTGAAAATACTTAACTGGTAACACCTTTTTCTTTTCTTTTTCTTTTTCTTTTCTTTTTCTTTTTTCTTTTTTCTTTTTCTTTTCTCTTTTCTTTTCTCTTTTCCTTTCCTTTTCTTTTCTTTTCTTTTCTTTTTTCTTTTCTTTTCTTTTATTCTTTTATTCTTTTCTTTCTTCTCTCTTCTCTCCTTCCTTCCTTCCTTCCTTCCTTCCTTCCTTCCTTCCTTTATTTTTGAGAGAGGGGTGGGGAGAGAGGCCAAACATGAGCAGGGGAGGGCAGAGAAACCCAGAATCCGAAACAGGTTCCAGGCTCTGAGCTGTCAGCACAGAGCCTGATGCGGGGCTGGAACACATGAACCGTGAGATCATGACCTGGGCCGAAGTTGGACGCTTAACCGACTGAGCCACCCGGGCACCCCAGTGACACATTTCTTAGAAGTAGCAAAGTCAGGGTTGGAATCCAAGACTTCATATCTATAATGCCTGGACTTTTCCACTACACCACGTCCCCTTCCATTGGGTCCTTCAAATGTAGGTCTTATTTTTTCAGGTACCTGTGGGACAGACAGATTCCAGAAGGACACTCCTTTTGGGCCAGCAGCACCTGGCTTGGTGAACTGAACCATGGCTGGGTCACACCCTGTCTCGCTGAGCATGTTTGTGCAATGCACACTCCGTGTGGCCCCCTCACATCTTAGTAAATGTTTTCTTCTCTGCCAAGTGTTTGTATTCCTTCTTTCATGAATTGAAAATTCTTTTTTTTCTGCATTGTAAACCAAGCAGTAAATAGAAAGAGGGGGAAAGCTTTAACTTGAGTAAAACACATTTTGCTTTTGCATCCTTTCTGGAGTCCTCCAGTATTCGAGGTTACAGGTCGTGCTTTTCATGCACAGGGGCACTTGGGGAGAGGTCCATCCTGGATGTGAGAACATTCAGGACCTAGTTGACTCTTCCTTTCAGGTGGCTGTTCCAAACAGATCTGTGACTAATTTATGACTGTAGTGGGTTGTTCCCATGTTCCTCTGGGAGGATCCTCTTTGATTTTGGCTTTTCAGTAGTTTGGCGTTGGTGGGCTCTGAGGGGCAAGAGTTCAAGTATTGGCCCACCTCGTGGTGTCTGCTTCATGGCCGCATTTCTTACAATGCAAGTTTGGGAGGGGAGTCTCTATCTGTAGCTCTTCATACCTTACCCTTGATCTTAAGCGTTGGCCCAGATAAAATGGTCACTGACGTGAAGCTGAAGGTCAGATGTCTTCGGTCGAGTAGCGGAGGGATATCAGATCATTTCAGATTATGCCAGAGATTCCCAGTGGTTGAAGCATGCACGTGTTCTGTTCACTGCAGGATAGCACATGCAGCTCTCCCACGTTCATGGTTAGGTTTTTTCCCTGCAGCCAGAGCCCTGGGCTGCTGTTCAGATCTCTCAGATGATTTTCACCAATTCTCTCCCTCGCCCTCCGCCCTCCCTAACTCATGGCACGGGTTCTCTCTATTAAAAAGAACGCACCCCCCCCTTCTGTTGCCCATGGTGAATAGAGCCTGGCTGCGGCCCCATCTGCAAAACAAAGGGAGCCGCTGTAATAAACATAACGTCTGACTGGTTTTGTGCACGAAATTACTTAAGGGAGGTTTATGGGATTCCCCATCTCCCCTGCCTAGCTTAGAATTTTAACTGCTTGGCAGATCGGTACTTAGGTGGCATGATCTGGGGGTTACAAAATAATCTTCTGCGGCCTTCTCTCACGTTACTGGTGCATCTTGAGGCCATCCTGGTCTTCCTTCTCACACACGTTGGGCCTCTCTGACTCCGTACGCGAATCGTGTCTAAAGGTACCAGGCAGCCCCCTTTACGGAGGCCCAGAAGTGCAACCCAGCCCTCTATCTGGCAAGACAGCGGGAGGTCCAGGTGGATTTTGGGGGTGTGGGGTAGAGTTCTGTTGTTGGTTGTTAGGAAATCCAGAATATCCGAGTCAGGGTGGAGTTGGACACTGTAGAAGGAAGAACCTGCAACGAGGTGGCACGTGAAGTTCCCGGGTGACCGAGCAAACTCAGGCTGGTGTTTGGAGGTTGCCTTGAAAGAACGTGCATGGGTTGGGTCCAGGAGTTAGGCTTAAATGGCAGGGTAGACTTGTAGGTTCCCTTTGGGATGTTCTCGTCCCCCTTCCTTCTATCCTCTATCTCTAGCTGAAGCAAAGGCTTGTTGTTACTACCCAGCCAGGATGCAAGGGCTGAGCCTCCGCGTGCTTGCGTTTCACCCTGGATCGAATGTCTGGGATGCGGGAGCTGGGGCACCGTGTCACTTGACTCATGCCGACTCCTGTCATTCTGAGGAATGGCGGGGAGGGGGTGGGAAATAAGCCTAGAGGGTAGCAGCGTTCCAGGGCTCTGGGCACCCATGCTGGCTGGCACATTGGTGCTGTGGTCCCAGCCGCCCTGTCTTCTGCTGCATCTCCTTACTGCTTTCCTGGCCCTGGAATGGCTATCCTAGTGAAACTGTCTCCCTCCTCTCCTCCTTCTAGGCCGTGTGGCGAGGGCTCGGTGCTTAGCCTTCTGGGCCCCTGTTGCTGGCTTCCCTTCTTGCCAGTCACCAGTTAGTAGGTGTATCCCCAGAACCAGGACTCCGGGGGAGGGGGGCTCACAGCCACCTGGCCTCTAGGAGGTGAAAACTGCTTTCGGAGCACGGGCCTCCTTCCCCGCATCCCAGGAGGCCACCCTCCCTGGGACGGCCTTCCCAGGCCTTGGTGTACAGGAGGTTTTTAAAACTCTTAGATCATAGCCCCCAGGCATGTGTAGACTATTTGTATCCAGCCTGTAGATCTTAAGGCGGGTGATACCAGGGTGAGACGCTGGTGTCTGAATGATCCTCAGAGCTTGAGGATTTAAGTTGGAACATGTTTTCCTGGCACAGTCTTACAGTGAGGCCCTTGATTAGAAATTGGGGAAAAGAAAAATTAAACTTTAGAATCTGAGATTAGGTTTGGATCCCAGCTTGTCCTCTTAGCTCTCCATGAGCCAGTCATCCCCCCTCGCCCCCCGCCACACCCCCTTTGCAGGGTGGCCACAATGAACACTTAATACAGCACTTACCCACTCGCAGCATGCCTATATAAATACGTGTGCAGTTCAGTGCCGGCCGTTGCTCTAAATTCGTCACATGTGATAGTCCCATTTAATTCTCCTAGCAAACCCCGTGGGATCGGTCTTTTACTACCATCCCATTTTACTGATGAGAAAACTGAGGCACAGCATGCACTGTGCACAAGAGATAAAGAGCTTCTGGCACATCGTCAGGACTCAGGAAATGGTTTCTGTCACCTTGAGTAAATCCGTGAAGAGCCATCGTGGAGTGCTGCTGATGGAGAGAGACAGAAGGGTTGTGTTTTCAAGAGTGTTTGGAATAGCCTGAGAATTCTGCAGTCTGGGCACAGTGATCCCGTTTTAACTCTGAGAGGAGTTAAAGGGCACAATTCAAAATTCAAGTTGTTTGCCAGGTCCTGGGATGGAGCTTTAAAAAAAAAAAAAGAAAAAAAAAAAAGATTCCTGAAGCCTGATCTTGTGGTCCAGGGAACCTCCAGTCCAGGGAGAGGAAACCGAAGCAGCTGGTTTCCAGTGCTGGGTGGCGAGCGCCACGGTAAGATGTGACATCTGTGGACCCGGACTGAAGAGCGGGCAGGGTTGTCTAGGGACATTGGGGCATCCGTAAGGTGACCTGTGCACAGAGTCTTTCCTTCCACGGAGAGCAAAGGAGACTCTTGCTGTGTTTTAAGACCCCACGCTAGAGCTGCTCTTGTGACTTCCTGACAGAATGTTAGGAACCTGTGCCAGTGTCTCAGCCAAAATAATGCAGAGAGAAAGAGACAGACAGAGACAGGCCTAGGGCTCCACTGACCGGTGCCTTGTGTGCTAGGCTACTTGGCTTTCCCAGCTCCTCCCCGGCCCTGAGCCTCTGCATTGTCCTGGGCTGGGATTGGGCCTTGACCCGTGAAGTGGTTCTTAAGGCTCTGTAGCAGGCTGCTCCTGGGAAAAGGTCTTTGTGCTTCAGTGGTGTATCTGACCTCACGAGAGGACTGGGAGAAGGCAGGGTTTATTTACTTAACTTTTCTTTATCAATATGGTGAGCCCGAGACCAGAGGGTTAGTTGGTATTTTGAAAAGGCACACGTGGATGGTTATGGGACCAGGGGAAGGGTATTGGGTCCCAGTCTAGTTGTTTCTATCTTGTTGAAGCCTTAGAATTAACACGGTGTTATTGTAGTTGATTTTAGAAGACTCATGTATAAGAGCGCAGGGCACCTCTCACACCCCCTCACCACCCCTTCTTGGGTATAGAAATGACACACTGACCAAGGGTCCTGCAGAGACAGTGCTGTGGGCTGGGAGCTGTGTAGGCCTCAGGGTGGAAAGGGCCAGCTAGACAGCCTGGCAGTCCCCGATAGCCCAGATGGTCCTTAGATGAAAGAACCTATCTCAGCCCTAGATAGGAGCCTCGGATGCTTTCAACCTTGGTCCCTGAGTCTGTCTAAGCCAGGATGTGTTCCCAGGCACTGAATCTATTTGTTGGATGACAGCATTAGCTTTTGTTGATCATATAGGTGGAGACAGACCAACTCCCTGTCTTCACCTTAGTAAATAAAAGACAAACCCCAATCTGGATTTGTATTTTATTTTTTATTTTTCCTTAAATACCAGGGGAAGAGTTGACTTGAACATGAGGTACAAGGCTAATTAAAAGGGAGGGTGGGGGTGGGGAGGGGAACTATCACTGTCCTTTTCTGGTTTTTATCAGAAGGCTTTTTTTTTTTAATTTATTTTTTTTTTTTTTAACGTTTATTTATTTTTGAGACAGAGAGAGACAGAGCATGAACGGGGGAGGGTCAGAGAGAGGGAGACACAGAATCTGAAACAGGCTCCAGGCTCTGAGCTGTCAGCACAGAGCCCGACGCGGGGCTCGAACTCACGGACCGCGAGATCGTGACCTGAGCCGAAGTCGGCCGCTCAACCGACTGAGCCACCCAGGCACCCCAGAAGGCTTTTAGTATAAACTCCCATTGGCTCCATCCTGTCATGAGTTTTAAAGTTACCATGGAATTTCGCTCTGTGTGTCAGAGCACCACCTATCTGGCCTTGGGTAGTTAGGGGTGGGGTAATGCTTACACAGATAGGGCTCACAGTACCTAGGGGTCCAAAGGAGGGAGAACATCCATCTTTCCATCCTTGTGCAGCTTATCTTTAAGTTTACTGTTCATGCCGATTTTTTTGGAATTTGCATGAAGCTTTTCCTTGGTGGAACTGGGCTCCTCTTTCCTTGTTTTTGACAAATGTGGGATTCTGTCTAGAGAAGTCTTTGTAGATCCTCGGTTCTTCTGCATAAATGCACACCACTATCCTACAGGCCGGCGCACGTGGGTCTTCCACATGAAGGAAGGAACCGGAAGCCTGGGGCCTGCCCCAATGCAGGTGTGTCCTGTGTAGGGTTACAGATTGGCCAAACACCTCTGATTTAATTGGCCGGCAGTCATTGCTGATGACAAATTTTTAGACACTTGTGGGAGTGGGCAGCTGCCCCCCGAAATTTGCTTGAGGTTCCTGGTGAGCACGCAGGCTTCTGGCCACATTTATTTAAGGAAAATGGCTTGTGAATTTCATCTGAGGTAGTTTCATTACTGCTGTGGCCATTTCCTTTTTCCGTTACCTCGGAGATCTGATTGCAGGGGTATCCCTCTTAACTCCCATGCAGATTCTGATCTAGCTTGTGGTTGCCACGGAAACCGGGTACAGGTTTCTTGCCTTCTTCCTGTATCCCGGCTCCTCTTAATCTCTTAAATATGAATGCCTGTGCCACGTGCCTCTGACATCCCCCCTTCCCCCCCCCTGCACAGGACAAGTGTAAACCTGTCCCTGATCTTTGCAGCAGTATCTGACCCTCCTGGAAACATCTTATCAGTTCCGGAGTTTTCCTTGATGAAATCGAGAGGGAGGGAAATAGACACTGGTTCCAGACGGCTCACATGCAAGGCACTGGATGCGGCTTTGTGAGGTTTGGAGGCACCTTGTCTGTGAAGGGGGTGACGTGACAGCCGTTTGTGTCACTTGTGGTTCACATGTGCCTGGGTTGTTAGAGGTGGCTTTTTATGCAGAACATTCCTTGTCAGTACCCCCTCCCCCCTTCCCCCCTGCTGCTTTGCAGCTCCATTAAAAGCAGTGTACGTTGTTGTTGCCTCTTGGATGGGAAGAGAATGTTCCTGCCTTGAGCACCCAGCTCTGCTCCCTCCCTCTCAATTCTAGAGCTGGGCCCAAGGGTAGGGGGTGGCTGGAGAGATTCTCAGAGGACCAGCTAAGGAGGCGAGGCAGCCGTAAATGACTTGTTAGGGGGAGCATCTGGTTGGCTTCTGATGTCAGAAATGTAAAGAATCCTAATCAGAAGTAGTGCCCTGTGCCCCTCCCCCCCCCCAAGGTAAATATCAGGCAAGAATATTTTCTCTTTTGTTTTCGATTCAGTTGCTTTGATTTGCACAAGATAGAATCTTTTAAAGAGTGTAATCCTCATAAAATGCCTCGATCTGTGTCTCATGAAGGTTAAAGCCTGTTGCAGGGAATGGGTGTAGAGTCAGGGTCATCTGGGTGGGGAAGAAACGGGCAATCTCCCCATCTAGTCCTGCTCACTCGTCCTTCACGCTTTTTTAAAAATTTATTTTCCTTCAAGCTTTTAAAAAGCTCTGGCCCTCAGCTTCCTCAAATGGGATCCACCCTTTTTATCTTTTTTTTTTTTTAATTTTTTTTTTTTTTTAACGTTTATTGATTTTTGAGACAGACAGAGAGAGAGCATGAACAGGGGAGGGTCAGAGAGAGGGAGACACAGAATCTGAAACAGGCCCCAGGCTCTGAGCTGTCAGCACAGAGCCCGACGCGGGGCTCGAACTCACGGACCACGAGATCGTGACCTGAGCCGAAGTCGGACGCTTAACCGACCGAGCCACCCAGGCGCCCCACACCCTTTTTATCTTTGCATCCCCAACTACTGGCAGGGTATCTGATAAATGCAGTAAGTATTTGTAGGACTTTTTTTTTTTTTTTTTAAATGAATGTAAACCAGTTCTACCAGTAAGTAGCCAAATAAAGCATAAGGAAAGGAAATCCTCTGGGAGGATTTGAGAAGCATATTTTCCTGTTTACAATCTTCCAGATCTTTCACATCCACTTTATCCTACTGGAAGGTAGGTAGGTGCCTGTGTTAAGTTTGCGCATTGTGTGCTTTTGAAGTATTTCCCGTAGTTATTTGTCTTGCTTTAAAGGTTTAGGAGCAAACAAAGTCCTTTTTTGGTAGTTATATAATTTTCCTGTCTTTCATACTGCTCTCCCCCCCTCCCCTCAATTCCTTCATCCTTCTTACCTCTCTTTGGTTCTGTAAATACTCCCTGAGAGCAAAAATGGGTTTAGGATATAAATAATAAAGAAGTGCCTGTTTCTACTTTTGCAGCCCATTCAGGGGGCTCAAACTACTATAGTATAAGGTCACTGAATTTTCACTTAACATCATCAATCAGCGATGCCGAGGGAAGGGAAAAATGTCTTCTTGCCCCAAAGCCCTGGGGTACCAGCTTAAGGTAGACTATACAGTTTTCTGCTCTCTTTAAAATTTTCAAATCTTGAAGCTGATTATGATTCTGTGATGATAATTATTCTCTGATAATAATGGTGTTAAGCCTATAGCTGGCTTTTTCTCCTGTTACCCTCAGAGATTTCGCTTTCTCCCCCAAAGGTACCTGACCTCGCTTTTGTGCTCTTGGAGTTAATTTTGGGGAGGGGGGTGGACTGTGTAAAGTTTCAATAGCCTGTAGGACGACTTGGCAGAAAGCTTCAAATATGTAGAATTAATATTAATTCCTGTTGTCTACCACATATAAACTGAAAGAATGAAACCATTCAAAAGGAAAACAAAGCCAGCTCTTACTAAAACGAGTTTCTGTCCTGATGTCCGTATGTGGTTTCAGACCTATTTCGAAACGAATGGAGGCTGGAGAGGTTACTTCTTTCGTATGAAGTACTATTCTCTTGAGTACATAACCGTATAATAGACCAGGTGCTTTACTGAATCAAGTAAATTGTCCTCTGAAAGTATAATTAAAAAAAAAAAATACACAAAGCATGCATTGGCCTGGATGTAGTAGGCTATAAATCCACGTAGTGGTTACTGGTTACGATCTCGAGAGAAGGCCAGTGTGGGTGCCCACTTACCTGGGGTGATCGGGTAGTTGGCCGTTCTCCAGATCGGAGCCCGCCTCTGCCCCTTGCAGACTTTGAGGGAGAACCCACGAGGATGCTTCTAAGTCACATGAGCATGATTGAGCCCAGCATGGGTGGGGGGTGGGAGCTGTGGTTACTTCATGATTAGCCTTTGGTATATTGGTTAACTTAAAGTCTTGAAGAAAGATTTTCAGATTCTGTCATTCTGGGGCTGTAAAGGATGGGATTCTTGCAGTTTTTTAAGTATTGTTTTTCTCAGCCATTCTTTCCCTGCAACATAAGTTATGAATTTGTTCAGCCTGTTATTCTGCCCCCGAGAAATATGCTTGGTTTGCTGTGACAGCCTGCAGACTGTTGGTACATTGCAGGGCCGTGATCTGCTCCTTGCTGTGGCCAGTGCCATTTTGTAGCATGGATGGCACTTGGCCTTTCTGGAGCTCGTAGTTGCTCCCCTTTGTGGGGATTTGAGCCGCCCTCGCCAGGATTTCTCTCTCGATTCGCCTTTCTCATGCCTCCTATACTCCAGGCGCCTTGCATGAGACTGGGGTAAATCCAGCCCTTATGGATGATCTGGAAGGGAGATCACCTGTTCTGAAGATGAGAAATCTAAGGCTAAGAGAGGACTTGGGACTGTGAGAATGTCGTCTAATGTTTGAAATGTGCATTCCTCTTTTCCGTACAGCCAAACCCGTGTGGCTGCTTAAAGATGCCTTCAGACTGCGAGTTTGGGACTGTTGGAAGCCAGAGGGGAGGGGGTGACAGGTATAGCTTTCCCTTTCTGCTGGGGACCTACTTGCTTGTTGGGAGGTCCGGGAGGGGGGAGGCTGGGAGGCACCACCTTTTGTGTTGTTCATCCATTACCACCACCTTGGGTGTAAACAAGTTTCCACATTATTCAGATTTTTATGGCTTAAGCCTCAGATGAGCAGGACAAACTTTTCTGTTTGAAGATGGACATCTGCCCCCTCTGGCCTTCTGTCACAAAGGCTCCTCTCTTACCAGTCTCCTACATTTGCCCAGATAGGCACTTTGAAATTCACCCTTCAAGACCATTTTTTTTTAGTATTCACGGAAAGATTTAAAACTATGAACATAATTTTCCCTTTCAAAGAAGCAACTTATGAATATACTTCACAGACGTCAGTTTGGATTGTGACACCATGGACTTTTCCAGATGGTAGATCCTCCAGTGTTAACTCTTCATGTAGAAACGTTGAGACCGCTTTGGTTGAAATGCCCTTCAACCAGTAGCCGCCAAAGGTATGCCAGTGGGAACAGACCCACGTCTCTTACTGAATAAAACCAATAAGGAGTCCGTTCCTTTCCAGGTACGCTCGGCTAGGGAAGCCGGTTGGCCCTGTCGAGCTGTGCCTGCATATTTTTGCTAAGCAGACGGGGGCCTACAGTACATAAGGGACTAATGCCGTCCCCCTGTATGGTGCTCCTTTGGGTAGTTGAACTTAATCCAAAAGCGGGAGGGCAAATCCAGAGCGAAAATCACTTTGGACTGAGTCTGCTCACGTGAACTTAAAATAGAAAGTAGATCTCTGATGGTGCCTCACCAGGGAAACGTCCAGCACCAGGGACGCAATGCCCGTAGAACGTGGTGCGATACAGAGAGCTTTGGAATGAGGTAGGTTTTGCTTCACATCCATGCTCTTGAAAGCTGCTTCGAGTCTGAACCTCCATTCCATTGTCTGATAGATAAATGCAACCGTGATACCTTATAGAGGCGGCCCTAAGTCCGTGGCTCTCAGTCTCAGCATGCACGGGAATCATCCGGTGGGCTTGCTGAAATGAAGCTTCCTGGGTCCCACCCCGGAGTTTCTGATTTAGTAGGTGTGAAGTGAGGCCTGAGAATTTATATTTCTACTAAGTTTCCAAGTGATTCTGATACTGTGGGTTGAGGGATCACACTTTGGTAACCACTGCCCTATGATTTAAAGCAGCTCTACCATAATACTGTCTGCCAGTAAATCTACAGCTCCATTCTATATATAGTCGCTATGTAAATAGACAGTGAATATCCCTGTGGTTCAGAATTCTTGGGGCCCAGGGATGCCTGGGTGGCTTAGTTGGTTAAGTGTCCAGCTCTGGATTTCGGCTCAGGTCATGATCTCAGTTTGTGAGTTCAAGTCCTGTGTCTAGCTCTGTGCTAACAGTGTAGAGCCTGCTTGAGAATCATATTCTCTCTCTCCCTCCTCCCTCCTCCCTCCTCCCCTCTCCACCCCTCCCCTGATTGTGCTTGCTCTCTTTCAAAATAAACTTTAAAAAGAATTCTTGGAGCCAGTTACAATTTCTGTCAGGTAGACGTAGCTTTGCTGCTCAAATGCTTGACCTCTCTGGAATATTCTCTGATTTCTACTTGATAGTTTCTGTGATTCCGTTAGGTAAGACTTTAAACAAATTCAGTTGATTCTCCACCGCGGCCTTTACCCCTTTTTGGTGTGTGCTCTGTAATTATTTTGTTTTCTGTTTTGGGTTCTTTGTACAAACCTTTGCTCAGACCAGTGAGTGAAATGTGGTATGAATTTCATACCAGAATCCACTATTTCTGCCTTCCCCCTTCCCAGATGTTGAATTTTTAGGCCTTAGTAGATCTTCTCGTGCCTACTGGAGACCATGCCTTTGGAGACCTATCTCTTTATATGTCCCCAAATGTTTCCTTCCTGCTTGTTCATCGGCCTTGTGCAGAAACACAAGAGTAATCATGTCTTTCCTTCCCTTGCGGTTTATTTGAAAGTATTTATAGACCAGTCACTGGCTGCATGCCGCCTCCTCCCCACCCCCGTCTCCTTTCTCTGGCGCAATTTCACTTTAGACAGTTGCTTCTGTGCTCTATGCCCGACCTAAGGGCATGCAGCCCCGAGTGAAAGGCTTTGTCTCCTCAAAGCAGACAATGTGATTTAATCTTAGATTACCTTTGCAAGGGAGCGTCCAGTTGGTTTGAATTTCCTATCTGTAAGATGGCTCCCAGCTCACTGTAGGCCCCAGTAGGCGAGGCTCGCTTTGGGCGGGTGGAAACACAGCCACACCCACACCATCGGAACAGTACAGGTCTGGGATGTTTTCCACTATTTCTGGGCTCTAGGGAAGAAAGTGTGAAAGGAAGTCTGTGCCTGTGCGAGTTACTTCTTTGCTTTATATTTAGTATTCGTGGATGGCATCCGGGCTCACAGTCAGACAATGCAATATCCATCACATCCCTGGTTTTAGGACTCTTCCAGGCCTAAGAGTTTTTCCCATAGTCCTTTCCAGGGTGTGTGTGTCGTGGGAAGTGGACGGCAGGTAGAGGTGGAGTGGAGGTGAGAATGGGGACGTTTGTACCAGTGCACCTCTCCTTCCTCCCCTGACTTCACACATTTTACCTTGCACCAGATTTAATTTAATTCATACCCAGCGGGGGAATCTACCCATAAAACACACACCTCCGAAAGGCTGTCTCCACCTTTCTTTATGTGCCTAACTGCTTTGGTGTTTTACCAGTCAAGTAGGGTTTTGGACCAAGAGAAGGAGAGAGGACATTAATAACACTGTGGCTGTCCCTTGGTGCATAGAATTCATGCTTCTAGTCATGTTTGCTGTGAAGGGCAGTTCCATATACTGATTGTCATTTTCTCGGTGGCTTATCTTTTAAAAAGGAATTTATTGTGTTTTTAGCCTGTGGGGTTTCTAAAGGGGTGGTGGTCTCTCCCAGAGAGCGTTGCACAGAGATTGGGATGGAGCCTGTTCCCTCAAGGAGATGCTGGGGGAGAAAGATTCTCATACAATTCTTACAAGGGCAAATAGGGTCAACTCTCATCTGTGTTTATTTGAGCCACTGTCTGGAGTGGATGGGAACATGTTGGTTTACTGTTGCCGTGGCTACAGTTGCTGTTCTCCTCCTTGGGGCGGGGCGGGGTGGGGTGGGGGGGGGAGGAGGATGGCCCATGACAGGAAATGAACCCATTCATTTATCCAACTGACTCAAAATTCCATTATGTGAATTCCATGGACTGTTAATTGCAGTATTTTGATAGAACGTCATTGTGTATTCTCTAATGGTAGTCAGGTCACCAAATAGCTTTTTTGAGCCATTGTTTCCTCATGTCTGGCAGGGGTGGGGAGGGATGAGAAGATACTCAACAACAGAATAGGACTTTTCAACTTTCTGTCTAGGACCTAGAGCCTTCCTGTGCTGGGACCTTTCTTTGAACTCTCGTGGTTGGTCTTAATTCATGCAGTTTTTACTTTCTAAATCCTAAATCTGGGTTTGGTTTTAATAGAAAATGCTTTTGGGGTGCCTGGGTGGCTCAGTCGGTTAAGCGTCCTGATTTCAGCTCAGGTCATGATCTCATGGTTTGTGAGGTCAAGCCCTGCGTCGGGCTCTGTGCTGATAGCTCAGAGCCTGGAGCCTGCTTCAGACTCTGTGTCTCCCTCTCTCCCTGCCCCTCCCTGCTCACAATTTGTCTCTGAAAAATAAATAAACATTGAAAAAAAAATTAAGGAAAAAAAATGCTTTCAGTTACCACCAAGTGGGGTCTGTAGGCTAGCTTTAGGTTTCCTGGATGGTAGGTTACATGAGAGGGTGTGATGTGTGTCTCCCCCAGACCTTTAGCCTTATTGACATGTAATGGACATATACCATTGTAGAAAGTTTGACGAATGCAACCTGGTGATTTGGTGTAGATACATAGGGTGAGATGATTGCCATAATAAGGTCATTTAACACACTCGTCACCTCAAATAGTTACCTGTGTGTTGTGGGTGGGAGGGTGAATGATTTTAGGATTTACAATCTGTACCTTTTAAGTAAACAGTGCAGTATTAACACTAGTCCCCATGCTGTACATTACAGCCCCAGAACTTATTCATTGACTTACGTACCATGTTCACATTACCCCTTCCTCCCCCCCCCCCTTTCTCCCTCTCCCATCTCTCCCCTCTCCCCCTCTAGATATCACACACACACACACACACACACACACACACACCCACCCACCCACCCACCCACTCCACTAGCAGTCAATCACCAGTCTTTGTTTCTTGGAGTTTCGGTTTTTTTAAATCCCACAGACAAGTAAGCTCACTCTTTCTTTCCCTCTGACTCACCTCACTTAGCATAATGCCCTCAAGGACTATCCATGTCCTTCTTGGCAGGATTTCTTCCTTTTTTATGGCTGAAGAATATTCCACTATATATTTTATGTACCCCATTTCCTTTGTATTTGAGAGAAAGCCGGTGAGGAAGGCAGAGGGAGAGAGAATCCCAAGCAGGCTCCACGCTCCGCGACCTTGGCACCCTGACCCCAGCAGAAACCGAGTCGGATGCTCAATAGTGAGCCATCCAGGCGCCCCTACCGCATTTTCTTTATCCGTTCACCCGTGGACTCTTAGATTGCTTCCAAGGCTTGGCTGTCAGTGTGAATCACACTGCAATGAACATGGGATTTCAGGTATGTCTTTGAGAGCGTGGTTTCACTTCCTTCGGCTGCACCGCTGAGGTGGGATTGCTGGACCGTATGGTAAGTTCTTGTTTTAATGTTTGGAGGAACCTCCTGTTTTCCACAGCGGCTGCACCAGTTTATGTTCCCACCGCCTGGACAGAGGGCTCTTTGCTCCCCGGCCTCGCCTGCACTTAGATGTTGCTCAGCGAGTTGTTTTGCTGTCTGATGTTTATATTCTGCGTTTTCACATTTGCTTAAAATGAGTTCAGTTCACGGGAAAATCGGCCTCCCGTGGCGGGCCTCCCTGGGACAGCCTGTGAGTCCCCGTGTGGTGTGTGACACTTTCTTCCTCAGGCCTGGCTGGAGGTTTGGGGTCTGTGAAGCCCTCAGTGGACCCTGCCCAGCTGGGCCACTCCAGGCCCCTGGGAGCCACACCTCCCTTCTCCCCCAGTGTGGCTTTATGGTTTTATGTTGGAGCTAATCAGCATGGAAACCCAGGGGTGTGAGGTTGTCTTTGTTGTTTGCTTCCAGAAGAGGTCAGGAAGGAAGGAATAAATTGTACCTTTCTTCCTGGAAAGTTCTTCTGTGGCAAGTGATCCGCGTTCCCAAACCTGGTTCTGCCAGGGGCTGGCTGGGGTGGCAAGATTCCCTAGGCACGCCCTGGCGTAGCCTAGGCCGCGTCCCCCCTGGGGGTGGATGAGACCCCACTTCACAAAACCTAAGGCCCCATGTTCAGACATGGAAGGTAGCGTCTCTCTTCTGTCATTGTTGCCGTCTGGCTCAGTCCTATCATGGAATCACTTTGCCTCCGTTCCCTTTTCAGACACACACCCACACCCACACTTACATTGTGTAATTAGTGCCTAGTTCCTGGGATTGCCCTTTTCTTCTCCTTTCTGGAAGGGGAAGCCGAATGAGGAGAGCATGGATATTCTGTGCTTTCTGAGTGTTACTTTTCCTGTTCAGTCATTGCCTTTCTCTCCTGTGAAATACATTTGAAATTTCATTGCTGATTGATTCTTTTTTTTTTTTTTCTCACTGAGTAGTAATTCATCTTGTGATTCCTAGCTCACGTTTGTTGGGGTCTTGATAATCCTAGAGCTGAGAGACCGTGATATTCGAGAACAAGAACTTGTTCTAACCTTCCCAGTGGCACTGGCAGCCTCCGCGGGTGCACGCTGTTACTATTTGCAGTAGTCATTTGGATAACATTTTCTGCTTTTATTTTTTTTAAGTTTATTTTCAGAGAGAGAGAGAGAGAGAGAGAGAGAGAATGAGCGCGTGTGAGAGAGCACGCAAGGGAGGGGCAGAGAGAGGGGGAGACACAGAATCTGAAGCAGACTCCAGGTTCTGAGCTGTCAGCATAGAGCCTAATGAGGGGCTCGAACTCACAAGCCATGAGATCATGACCTGAGTTGAAGTCAGGTGCTCAACCGACTAAGCCACCCAGGTGCCTCTCTGCTTTTATTTTATTTTTTTTAAGTTTATTTTCAGAGAGCAAGAAAGAGAGACAAAGATAGCACAAGTGGGGGATGGCCAGAGAAAGAGGGAGACAGAGGATCCCAAGCAGGCCCCCACACTGTCGGCGCAAAGCCCAATGTGGGGCTCGAACCCACGAACCGTGAGATCATGACCTAAGTATCTCTGATGAAATGTCCATTTCAGAAAGGGCTAGGTGAAATCTCCCGATACCTGGAATTGTGTGAAACGAGACCAGACAGAGGTAGACGTGGAAGGGAACGGTGGCGAGAATTAGCTGGGGAAGTGAATTCCTGTGGTTCTGTCTCGGTGCCCTTTCTGGGGTGTGGGGTTATCCCCCCTCTCTGAGGGTATTTTGGGTGGGTGGGGGGAGGGGGTAGACAGCCTTGAGTGTCCAGCTGGAAATGTGGTCCAACCAGGCTCCTTTACAAGGTGCTAGAGGTAGAGCCTCAGGACTTCCCAGTCGCTTCCCAGGACTGACGTGGGGCCAGGAGTGTGGTGTTTGGCCCTCAGCGACGCTTCCCAGGACTGACGTGGGGCCAGGAGTGTGGTGTTTGGCCGGCGGGTTGACACAGTTGAAGATGGAGTGGATTCCTTGAGCTGGGAGTCACAAGGTGAAATGCTGCTCCCTTTGATCGAAGGGAGACCATTAGGGCATGTTTAGGGTGCTGGAGTTGAAGACACTCATTAGAAAGTGAGCGGTTGTGCACCCCCAGCCCTCAGCGGCTGCCACCCACATCTATGAACAGGATTCTGATTTGCCCAGTTTGCTGGCATAGCGTTTTGCAGAAGCCAGCTGTGAGGAAGCGTGTACTTAGCTTCTTTGAGTTAATCAGTGGATTGCCGAGAGAGAAGGGTGTAGTTTATTTCCGTGATTCCAAGCATATGCCATTGTTTCCCAGCGTTTGGGATGATGTGACCGTTTTCTCCCCTATCCCGCCCCACTTCCTGCCTGCCCCCTCCCTTACCAGCAGCGCCCCCTTGGGCCCTCCTTTGCCTTCAGAGGGGGCTGGCCTTGTGGTGGGGAGGTGCGGCATCGCTGGAGAGAACCACGAGGAACATTCCCTCGACAGAGTGCTTCGCCCACTCAACTGACATGGCTGGTTTTGGTTTGGGCTGGGCAGTGGGGATGGGAGAGAATGGGGCCATGGCCAAAAATGTGCCCATGGGACCCATCACAGAAATGACTCTATGTGGAAGCTAGATTTCAGAGCGTTGGGTTAAAAACATAAGATTTTGGACGTTGGTCACTTATTTATTTATTTTTAAAGTTTATTTTGAGAGTGGGGGTGGGGGTTGCGTGCAGGGTGTGGGGGCAGACAGAGGCAGAATTGCAGGCAGGCTCTGTGCCGTCAGCGCAGAGCCAGATGTGGGGCTCGAACTCACTAACCGCAGAATCACGACCTGAGCTAGAATCAAGAGTCAGATGCTAGGGGCACCTGGGTGGCCCAGTTGGTTAAGCATCCGACTTCGGCTCAGGTCATGATCTCACAGTTCATGGGTTCGAGCGCCGCGTCAGTCTCAGTGCTGACAGCTCAGAGCCTGGAGCCTGCTTCAAATTCTGTGTCTCCCTCTCTCTCTGTTCCTCCCCTGCTCGTTCTCTGTCTCTCAAAAATAAATGTTAAAAAAATAAATAAATAAAAAGAGTCAGATGCTCAACTGAGCCACCCAGGTGCCTTGGAGGTTGGTCAGTTTCAAACTTCTGGCTCATAAACACTATTGATAGCTCCCCTTGTTGAGGTTTGCTTCAGTGGCTAGATCTCTACCCTTCTCCCCCATTTATTACCCCCTCCCATTGTTTTCACATTTTATTAGGAGAAGCCTGCAGAGCTTCTGAATTCTCTCCCAGTTCTTCCTCTCTTTTCCTCTGCTATTGGTCGTCCAAAACAATCGGAACCAGGCAGCCCTGAAGCACAGTGACAGGTCAGTGGCTGTGGCCTCCTTTGGTAGGCAGTGGACCTCGGGGCTTTATCGCTTCCTGTTTGTCGACCAGGAAAATGGGCTCAAGCAGTCAGGGGTAGTAAGAAGGGCTTAATTGAACAGGAAGTCTTCGAGCCCTTCCGAGTTGAAGTGGTGCATGCAGCTTGGGTGTTTATCTGGAGTCTTCTACAAGAGGTTGCACTTCCCTCTGGTTTGTTTCCTGGAACCATTTTGAGTGGGGGTCGGAAACTGTCAGGGAGTTCAGGTGCTCAGAGGGAAGCTGACTAGTCCGTCAGCCTCCGCGTCAGGTGAAGGGGAGGGCTGGCTTGGATTTCTGCATGCTTCCAGTCTCTCTGTGGGGAGTTTCTGCCACAGGCTTTGCTCCGATCCTGTACCAAGTCCACCGAGCTATTTTTGTAAGGATCCCAGCAAGTATGAATAGGAGATCTCCGGAAAGGGGCGATAAATCCCTCCTCTTAGGAACAGCAGGGTCTTTTGTTGGTTAAATGGCTGGAAGTCAGATAATTGTATTTGACAAGCTCCTCCCGGAGGTCAGAATGATGTTTCTCTCTTGGAGAAACTTTCGTTTTGTGATGTGAGGTCTAGTCGGGAGACTTTCTCACCAGACCCTTCTGAGGGTTCGCTTCAGCCGCCCACAGTAAGGGTGGGCGGGTGCCCTGCAGATGTTCACTGTCTGCTTGTCATCTGCTGCCACCCGCAGATGTGGCCTCTGTCCACTTAGTGCATGCCTGGCATCAGGTAAAGGCCGGGGGGGGTTCCCACCTTGCAAAATCAGCCTGGGCCTGCCAGGTGGCGGAGGAGGAGGAACTAGGAGAGAGGTACCTTACATAGTCATGGATGGTTACTGAGAGTGTTGTGAGTTGGAAGATGTGATGAGGGCACCTCCCCCTCCTTCCTTCCCCTTTGTTTTTCTGCTTTAAGAAGTCACTTGGTTTGGTTTGATTCAGCGTCGCCATTTGGAAAGATGTTTCTGTTTCCTGGCCTCACCTGTGGTTCCTCTGTGCAGCCTTGAATATGGGTAGGGATTCAACATTGCTTGGAGAATATTCTTTCTAGGCATGGTTAGGTAGGAAGGTGATTTCCATGTCTTCGATGGAGTGTTTTGCCTTCCTTGTGTTTTTGTTTAAAATGTTTTAAATTTGTTAAAATTCCAGTATAGTTGACGCTATAATTTAATGTTAAATTAGTTTCAGGTGTACAATACAATGATTGAACAATTCTGTACATCACTCCGTGCTCATCACGGCCAAGTGCCCCTCCTTAATCCCCATTACCTATTTCACTCATCTTCCCCCGCCCTTTCTGGTGACCATCAGTTTGTTCTCTGTTGTTTAGAATCTGTTTCTTGGTTTGACTTTTTTTCTTTGCTCATTCGTTTTGTTCCTTAAATTCCACACATGAATGAAATCCTATGGCATTTGCCTTTCTGTAACTTAATTCACTTGGCATTATACTATGACACTAGCTCCATCTATGTTACTGATGGACGCAGGGCAAGATTTCATTCGTTTTTATAGTCGAATAATATTCCATTGTGTATATGCACACCGTGTCTTCTTTATCCATTCATCTGTTGATGGTCTTGCCTTTAGATTGACACGCTTTGGTTTTTCATGTAAATTTCCATGCCACTGATGTGTGTGTCCTAGATCCATCATGGCCGCCTCCAGGAGTGCCCTGGAGCCTGAGATGAGTCCCGGAGTCGGGGATGCCACATGAGCTCCCGGGTTCCAGTGTAAGAGTTTAGTGCCATTACTCCAGGGTCACAAAGCACAAACAACAAAAAGGAGGGTACTTGCTGGTCTTACATCTGCTAGCAGATTCTTTAATCATTCACGATCATGGTTTCTCATCTTAGGTAATTGTCATAAAAGCCTGGACCTTTTTTACAAATGTTCAAGAAGAGAGAATGTGTGCATTGTGGTGAATCCTTTCATTACAGAACAGACTTCACTTGGCATTTTGGTTGGTGAGAGCTTTAGTAACCCCCCGTACTTCAAAAATCACACATGATTTATGTTTCCGCCTACTGCATGAATTTCTGTCAGAGCCCCAAGATGAATATTTTGGGTTCCTTAGTAAAGGAAACATTAGGACCGTGGTGCATTACTTTAGGTTTGCTTTATCTTTTTTTTTCCCCCCCTTAAGTTTATTTATTTATTTTGAGAGAGCGTGAGAACATGAACCAGGGAGGGGCAGAGAGAGAATCCCAAGCAGGCTCCACACTGTCTGCACAGAGCCCAGCTCAGGGCTCGATCCCACAAACCATGAGATCATGACCTACATTGAAATCAAGAGTCAGACGCTTAACTGACTGAGCCACCCAGGTGCCCCCTTGCCTTATCTGGGTGGTAAGAATCCCTTTTGGGGGAGATGCATATTTCAGAAGACAATCCAGAGGGTTTTTGCCCTGGCAGATTTTTAGTAGCTACATAAAATGCTGGGTTGGTAGTTCCCGTGTATCTTCCAGACAAGGCACTTGAGTTGCAATGGAGTTGATGGGATAAAAGGGCAGTGGTGTTAGTGTTCATATTGCTGCTTTCCTCACACAGTGCTGGTTTCTTAGCCCCCATCATTTCTTACCCGCATTAGTGCACGACCTAAAAATTGGTTAATACCAGGGCTTTTCATAAAGCCGTGAAACTGGGAGCCCGTTCTTTCCTGCAGTGGTGATCTCAGAGCTGACATCTGAAGACTCTCTATTGCCATCTCTTGGTGCTTGTTGGCTACTTCATGGGATTTCCAGGGGGACGGGGAAATTGTACGGGATCCCTTCTCAGCTGACTTAACTGAGAGGCAGGGATGGGAGAAGCCAAAGCCTACTCTGGATTGTTCTGGGACTAGCTGGCGTTCTGAGCACTGCCTTTCTGCTCTGGTGTGTCATGTGCTGGTGGGGCTTCGAGTCTCACCCACCATGCGACTCCGTGGAGAATGTTTCTGGTGGGAAGTTCATTCCCACAGGACTGACTCCAGTTACACTCTGAGAAGGATTCCAGTGGATTTTGGTTTTTGAAGGACGAGCTGTGAAGCACTGCGAGATGTGATTTCCTCCCGTGTTTTTCTCTCTTTCCTTGAAGGAAGACCTGATTCTGGCCTCACAGAGTGATTCACTGTCCCTCCCCAGTCATCACCGTTGCCAGGACGCAGGGAGATTTCTGGCCTTTGGCAATTGGATATCAAGTAACCTAAAACTGTGAAAATGCCTTTTTTTTTTTTTTCCTTGAAATATTTTAAAAACAAAATTGGCATGCCACCTCCAGATAGGGTGGAAAGGAAGATCAACATTTTAACTGGCTCTTTGAGGCTTTTAAAACTGAATGTACTTCAGATAAATTGTTCACACCTTGTAACTACAATAATGTATTAGGAATTTCTTCGGCCAGATCCTGGCTAGATTCCTAACTTGCATGTGGTGTTCTGGGACTCTTCCCTGTTTTGCTCCTGCTATAGGATACAGTTTTTGCTCAGGATTGCTCTGAAACCCAGTCTTTGTAGAGAAAGAGCATTTGCAGCTCTTGGATCCGGGTTTGGAGTTGGATCCCTGATTTAAAAAAAAACAAAAAAAAAAAAACAAAAAAAAAACAAGGCGGGGTTATGGTGCCTGGGGTGGCCAAACAGACAGCTTGCCATAGGTGATAAACCACAACACATGTGACATTTGTGACTGACAGAACAAAAGGGCTTTGTTGCCGCTTTAATTGTTGATTAATGACGATCCCTCTCAAATTTGACACGGTTGCTTTCTAGAACACAAAAGAAGTCAATGTCACGTATTTCCTTGATCATGAGACAGTCATGATTTCCAGGCAGTCCGTGGCTCTTTGACATTTCAGGGTGTCACATAAGATTTAAGGGGGAAAAACCCATAATTGCATAATTTTTAACTAATTGAATCAAAAACTTTACTGCACGTTACTTTCCATACCATTTGGGTAGGATGGCCCTGTCCCCCTGAGATTCATGCGACCAAGGACTGTTTTTCTTAGGAAGGTTCCCTGCTGCATTGCTTACTGGCATTTTGTGCTGTTTCTGAATTTTGACATTATTCCTCTTCCCTAATCTTTTCTGGCTCCCGTCTGCTTTCCAGTGGGTGAGTTCTGCGGGAGTGTGGTGCCCGTGAGCAAAGGACCCGTCTTCCCGAGGCGGGTGGCAATATGGGGGTTTGCAGGTCCTGCCCTTCTCGATGGGCCCGTGTTCTGATGGGCAGGGCTGGTAAATATACGTACTTATGGGATGTTTGTGTTCCTAAGGGTGTCTTTGGGTCCTGAATGAAGTTGATGTGTTGCCCTACATGAGGGACTCATTCGTAATTAGAAAGATTAAGTCTTAAGGAAGCAGAGTGTAGGATTACAAGTACAAAAGGAGTTGTGGAACACCTTTTGGCATTGTGCCATCTTTTAAAATCTCTGTATGTATTTTAGTTTTTCCACTCTCACTGTCTGAAGTGCGAGGCAGGACTTTTAGGTGAGATTCTGGAAGTTCCCCCATTTGCTGTGCCGCCAGAAAACCAGCGATTAGAAGGGTGGTGCTGGGCGTCTCGAACGTAGCGACACAGGCCTCTGGGAGGCCGAGGTTATGCTTTCCCTCTGGGCACAGGCCATAGATCGGTATTTCTCCTGTAGACTTAGGAAGTCACAGACCCAGAAGGAATTTATTACAGGAATTACTGTATTCAGGTTTTATTGATGAGGTCAGACAAGGTGGAGTTAGAAGGAGCCTCAGTTTTCTCCTTTGCGTAGCCCTCCCCCCCATCCCGTTAATAAGGAAATAGAAGGCCACCTTGCCTAGATCACAACTTGGTTGCCCTAAAGCCCAGGTTTTGATACCCCTGTTGTTCATTCTCCGTACCTCTCTGACCAAAGCAGACTTCTGTGAGTGTTCGTTTTGAGGGGATTCAACCAATAGCCGTTCCTTTTGGGTAAATCTGGTTGATAGCACACTCGATTCTAAACAGCTGCCTATGTAACTTAATTAAGACAAGTGCCACAGATATTTCATGTCCTGTGGTTTTTAGCATAAACAAACTATTTCATCGCTTTATGGGTAACGCAGGAAACGAGGCCCGGGAATCCGTACGGCAAGAGCTCCAGAAACGCCCTAAAGCGAACATTCTCTGTAGTGAAACTCTTCTCCTGGAGCCAGCTGACCTCCCTTTTCTGTCCTGTGATGTCCTCACAGCCTGCTGAAACAAACACCGATAGGAACCACGGAGCAGGGTGGGAGGTGAGCCCAGAAGGGGCTCGTCCACTGACAGTGCTCGTTACTGTCTGGAACGAATCGGTCTCTGCTCGCCTCTGGGTTCACTCGAGGATGTGTTTATTTTCTCTTTACTATACAGGATGTTTACAACCATCCTGTGTGGTTTGCCCACAACTGCACTTGTATTTGAATTTGGTGGGCAGCTTGCCCTGGGGCAGGGGATACCCCCTGCTCGACCCCCCACAATCTCCAACGCGTGCACACACGTGCGCGTGCGCGCGCGCGCACACACACACACACACACACACACACACACACACACACTCTTTCTCTCTTGTTTCTTTGAGTATCTGCCAGGTTTCTAGTGTGTGTGTCTGGGGGTAGAATAGAGTGGGTAATTATTTGGGGGATGGAAACACAGGAAATATATATATATATATATTTTTTTTTGAATAGGCCTTTCAGTAAGTTGGCAAAGCTTCAGGCCCTGCTCCCACACCAGCACAAAGAACGCAGCCATGCTGGTCATTTTAAATTTGCCAGACACAACGTGTCTTATTTATTTATTTATTTATTTATTTATTTTTGAATGAACAGACCCTCCCCTCCCACCCATTCCTTGCTCTTTGTTTAGAATTGAGATGTAATCTAAATAATTGGATTTACCAGCTCACTTTTTTTCCTTTTTTTTAATATTGGAAAATTGAGTTAATAAAATGGCGTTTTGGCATACCCGTCCCTCCACAAGGGGCCAGCTGGGCATTGCTTTCAGTCCCCCAGTCCCCCTCGCTCCTGCCTTCTCCAGCCGAGTGGTGCACACACACACTGTGTCCTCCTCGGGTTTGTAAACTATCAGAAATTCTGGGCAGAAATGGAATTTAATTAACCTAGAAATTTGATGTCGTGCCATATTTAGGGCTGCCCCAGAGATTGAGGGCGCGGATAGCAATAAGCTGGTTAACTCTGTCCTGGAGAGCGAGCGCGAGAGGAAGCCCGGAATACCAGTGCCACCCTCCTGTGGGTCTTCTCATGGCAGGCTGCCCGGGAGCTTCTTCTGCACGCAGATCTGAGGAGGCCAGGAGGGGAGCACAGGGCTGGGGGGCGAGTTACAAAACAAAACATATTTGGCATAGAACTTAGCTCGTTGGTGGGATTTCTTTACAGGTGTTGTCTCATAGTTTATTAGCTTTCAAAATAGTGCTGGTGTTTCTTTTCTCCTGTAAAGGTTTTGAACTTTAAAAAAAAAAAAAACTTAAATATGAAACATTTGAAGACTTATTTGGGTAAAACAAAATTTTTTTTAACTTATTTTGAGAACAAGGGAGGGGCAGAGCGAGAATTCCAAGCAGGCTCTGTGCTGTTGGTGCAGAGCCCCACGCAGGACTCGAACTCCCAAACCGAGATCATGACCTGAGCTGAAACCCAAGAGTCGGATGCTTAACCTGCAGAGCCACCCAGGTGCCCCTGTTTGAGTAAACTTTTAAGTGATCAAGCAAAACATTTCTTTTGGCTGTTGACCATGCCAGCTAAACCCCGAATGAGAGAAGACTCAGGAGAAAAAGAATGTCGCCTTTTGAGTAGCTTGGGGAATGGAAGGGAAAAGGAGAAAGATGGACCCTCCTCCCCAGCTCATTCAGCTCGGTACTGAAGTACACACAGTCTCTGTGTTCCTGGCCTGTGTGCATGAAGGTGTGGAAGGACCACACTCCTGGGGCCAGCGGGTTGTGGCCCATGGACAGTTGTGACGTACTGATCACAATGTGACGGGAGGGCACCTTGTGTCGCATGGGAGTCAAGAACCAGAACCGGACCCCCGCTTGGCTTTTGTTTGACGATATTGATGGTGGACAAGTGGCTTGGTGAGTTCTTAACTGAGTGATGACAGTTGTTATGGTAGAGATGATGACCTTGTGGGCAGATGCTTAGTAAGATTCCTGTGAAACGGGTTCTTTTCTTTTTTAAAAAACTTACGTATTTTTTAAAAGTTCATTTATTTTGAGAGCGCCCGTGCAATCGAGAGCTAGGGAGAGGCAGAGAGAGGGGGCGCAGAGAGAATCCCAAGCAGTCTCCGCACTGTCGTGCAGAACCCGACATGGGGCTCAAACCCAAGAATTGTGAGATCATGACCTAAGCCGAAGTCAAGAGTCAGATACTTAACAGACGCAGCCACTCAGGCGCCCCCAGACATTTGTATGTTTAACTGTGTGATTCCTCCAGAATGGATGGTGAGTGTCCTTCATCTGTGGTACAGTGGGACAGCGTTCCTGATGTTTGCTCCCATCGTTGCTGGAGGGCTTGTCTTCTGCACCTGTGGGCAGAGAGCCCAGTAGAGTGAATGTTGCAGGCCCCCAGAAGGGCAGGGGGGGTGGAATCAGGGGCTTGAGTAGTAGGTCAGGGGCAGTGTACTCCTTTAGGATGTCCCCTCTGAAGGGGAGATTTTTGAGCGGAGACAGGGAAGAAGTGACCTCCATAAAAAGTAACAGGCCTGCAGGGTTCCTGTCATTGGATGATGAGAAGAAGCCAGCATAAAGGAGAAGAACGTTCCAGGTGGAGAGAGCAGTCTCAAGGAAGCAAGATCCCTTGGGTTATTTTCCTCTGTCTTAGGGCATTTATTTATTTATATAGAATGACCTTTTGGGATCAGAGCAGTAAGTTGCCTTTCATCTCAGCATATTCTTTTCTTCCCCTTTGGGGACATTTTAGCTTAAATCGGATTCACCCCAGCAGGGCTGAGTTCTGTTATGACTGAATTGGCATGGGGCTCTTGGAGCCAAAAGCTTCTGGAGAAGAAGTCTCCCAGATGGCCTTGCCTGTGACAAGGCTGGGCCTCACTTCCCACTTAGATGCAGCGTGCTGTGATCGAGAAAACTCAGAACCGAGGACCCTGTGCTTGGCTTTTGGTCTTGTTGGTCCTGCCTCCCAAGCTGTGTGTGGCTGCTCAGTTGGTTGATCTGTGTAGTGAGGGTGATCTTTGCAAGATCCTTGCAAAAATTAAAGCCTTTAGCTTAGCTGAGTTTACTCATTTTGACAGAGAGCAAGGGAGAGAGGAGCGGAGAGGGGGGGGGGGGGGGGAGATAGCAGATCTGAAGCAGGCTCTGTGCTGAGAGCAGACAGCCTGATGCAGGGCTCGAACTCACAAACCGTGAGTGAGATCATGATCTGAGCTGAAGACAGGTGCTTAACTGTCTGAGCCACCCAGGCGCCCCAAAGCCTTTAGCTTTTACCATTTGTCTCAAACACCGAACAAATAGCAGCCCCTGTCTGTATTCTCTGAACTTGCTATCTGAATTTTTTAGTCCATTATGTCATGTATACACATTCGCATCATGGAAGGGAAGCAGCAGTGATGGGGTGGTTTGACCTGAGACCACTTCTCTTCCCTCACCCCAGCGGCCCCCAGCCCGTGAGTTTAACACACTGTAAGTAAAACGGGACTATATATATTCATCTATAAGTACATTTATTCAGGTCTTCCTCCGTTGGTTTAAGTTGGTTTAATCTGTTTAACTTGGCTAGCTGCAGCGTCTGATTTAATTGGTTTCATTGACTTAAGGATATACCTAGGATTCTAGAACGAAGCCTTCTAGAAAGGAAGAAAACTCCTTCCTTTAAAAAAATTTTTTTTTTCAAAAATGTTTGTTTTTGAGAGGGAGAGAGAAAGGGAGACACAGAACCATGAGATCGTGACCTGAGCCAAAGTCGGACGCTCCACTGACTAAGCCACTTGGGCGCCCCAAGAAAACTCCTTCCTTAATCAGTTAATAAAACACAAACGTGGAAGTGCATCCTGCTTTAGTTTATCCTTCTGTGGTTTGGATGAAGGACAAACCCCTCTGCAATTCTCTGTATTCTGGCATTTCTGTGTATCACCATTGGGCTGCCTGCCTAAAGGCCTAATTAGGAGCCCAGAGGCTTAGGAGACCCAGAATTCTGGATTCCCCTTGCCCCCTGGACTCCATATTCTCTTCCACCCCCATGAGGACCCTGAACCATCTTAGTTCAAACAGTATCTTCATTCTCAGGCATTTTCACTGTGGGAATGAAAAGGATGGTGCATGTTTCTGGGCAAAATGTCAGCTGATGGAAGGGGGCGGGCACACCAGCTGGCTTGCTGAGGTCTTTGGTAGGAGTCACGTCTGGCCTGCCCCCCCCCCCCCTATGCCCCCAACCTCTCTAGGTGCAGATATTCTGGTTCTTTAGCACATCTGGGGGACCCCCCCCCATCCCCCATTTTTACTGATTTAAAATCACATACACTCACTTCCCTGGATCGGGCATTTTAGGATGGAGTCACCTGTCTGTCCCTTAACATAGTGAGCTCACCCCATGGATTTTGCCTCTGAATTGTATCCTCCAGACTCCGTTGTTGTGCGGGGCCAGCAAAGCCAAGCCAACGTGTCTGTAATCCTCCTGGGACTGTGCAGGATGAGAAGCCAGACCGCAGACCTGCACTTTTTACAAAACAAAGATGCTTTGGGCTGCCCCTTAAAAAAAAATTGTATATATTATCTATATGATATAGATAATATATATAGATAACATAATTATATATTAATATATATTTTAATATACTATATTTAATAATATAATGTATAATTATATAATATATAATAATGATATATATTATATATTATATATATCATATATGTTATACAAAATTGGTTTGTCTCCCTCTGTCCTTGCTTTCATCTGAGTCTCAGAAATACTTAATCACTTGGGAGCTTGGCTTATTCCTCTGAGGGATAATTTATTTGACTTTTTTTTTTTTTTTTTTTAATTTTGTTAACTGCTGTATTTTTCATGGTCTCACTGAGAAAGTCATCAGGCAGAAAGTGCTTTATTTGAATGATGGCGGGAGCAGTTTATCGTTAAGGTCCTGAAATTATAAAATACTTCACCGCGTCCTGCTCTTGTCCTACGCGCCTTGTCCGTGTTTGCATGTTGGATTTTCATTAGGTCTGCACCACCTTGTGACATTTGTTGTTGCTGACTTAAAAAAAAGGGGGGGAGCAATCAACAGCATCCTGCGTGCACGCAGGAGGCGGTATTTCTGTGACCTTTCTCTCATGTCCAGAGTGTGAGTTGTGTCCATTTAGATGAAGAGGTACACGTTAATACAATTGCCAGTATAGAAAAAACAAACAAAAAAAAACCCTTTTCAGGTGGAATAAGATGAACTGGGTTTTTTCTTTGAACAGGGAGGAAAAGTTGCCAGAAGAGCTGGCTAGCTGCGTTGGGGTCAGCGTACCCTGCATTGTGGGCTTCTGGCTTGTTGGAATGTGCTAGTTGCTGGCCCATCCTCTGATGCCCATGCTGCTGGCTGTGGGTGCTGCTTCATGGGCCCTGCGAGTTGAATACAGAAATTGAGGATGAGCAGTGAGAGACTTTCAGTTACACTGCTTGTATATCTGTAGAATCTGATAATAAATTTGAGCCCAGTTGCCTTATTATTTTCTTTATAATTTTCTTTTTAACCCCAGCCTAGTCCTATTATAAAAATACCTTTCAGTAGGGGCGCCTGGGTGGCTCAGTCAGTTAAGCTTCCGACTCTTGGTTTTGGCTCAGGTCAGATATCACAGTTCGCGAGTTCAAGCCCCACACCGGGCTCTGTGCGGAGAGCGAGGAGCCTGCTTGGGATTCTCTCTCTCCCTCTCTCTGCCCCTCCCCCACTTGTGCTCCCTAGCTATCAAAATGAATAAACTTAAAACACACACACACACACACACACACACACACACACACACACACA
>NW_026058410.1:0-35149 GCF_023721935.1 Panthera uncia
TTTCTTTCTGTCTTTCTTTCTTTCTTTCTTTCTTTCTTTCTTTCTTTCTTTTATTTTTTCTTCCTTTCTTTCTTCCTATTCTCATACTTGTGATTTTCCTGGATGACTCGATTAAGGACTTTTTCTTAGAACTTCATCATGTGAGAGGTTGGGGAAAGGGGGGAAAATCCCCTTTGTCTGGTTGCCTCTGTTTTACTCTTTCTACAGAATTCTAAATTACCTTTCGGAAACGATCTAGATGCGTGTATCTAACAAAGAACTGAACAGAGTGGAAATTGAAAGGAATGGATTGGCCATGGGTTAGGTATTCCAAATCCTTAACAGAACTGGACTTTGGTCTGAACGTTGACATGACCGCTCAGTCTTCTTGTATTTGCCTCCATCATGCAGTGTCTTTGTTCGGAAAACCCGTGTTGCATTTTCTCTTAATTCTTGGCACTGCGTCTGAGAAGAGGTCCCAGATTTGTTATTAGTACACTCAGCAAGCATATGTAAGAAGTTTCTCTGCCAGTGTATTGGGCCTTGCAAGTTACTTACTCTCTTTACAGACCCTTGGGTGAGTGTCTCAGCGACAAGCCTATTACGTTTCAGATACTGGGCCACAGACACTCTCGCTCTGCCCCAGTTTGAGAAATGCATCCTCACAAGAGAGGGAATTCGAGAATGTGTGTTATAAATCCCCTCAGTAAATATATTGGGACGTGTAATGATATTATCCATGCTTGCAAACATGGGTGGGTGGTCATGCATCTGGCATCTTTCATCACTGTTTGGGGAGCAGAATTCTATGAGTGGGGTTGGAAATGTCAGTCCCCGGTCCTTTAGCCGCATGGCTGTCAATCACTCTCACCTCCAGAAAGATCCTGCCAGCATGGGGGGGTGGTGCCCGAGATCAGTCGGTTTCGTTCTCTTGGTCGAAGGGGGTCGCTGGCCCTTTGTCCTTGACCCCAGCGCCTTTCTCCGGTGCTGCTGGCCTCCTCTTTGCACGGTGCTGTGCAGCAGCTGTATGCAAATCAGTCCTTTTAACTTTTGTTCTCCAGGACAGTGGAAAAGAGAAATTTTGTTCAGGGTGAATCTCAGGAAAACGTGACCATCGCTAATCTGCTTTAATTAGTGTGCCAAGTAACTTGTTTTACGGGATTAAGGATTCATAGCTGCATCTCATTTGGTTATAATCACACTCTACTTAGTGAAATCCATCGGGGACATAACGTAGGTTATGGTTTGACAGGTTAGGTTAGATTTCGGGCTGGTCTGGGGTGGTTTGGATTTGACAGGAGGTGGGGGGGCTTTGTAGTTTACCAATAAGTAGGTAGGGTAGTTAGGGCTAAAATTTCTTGCAGGGTTCTAGGGTACGTCGCAAATACAAAATAATAATGCTTTCTGGCTTTCAAAGAGCTCGTTTGTTTTGATCTCCACTTCATTGGTATTTGGCATGAACCGTGCCTTCCGAGACACATCGTTAGAACTGGAATCTGAATTCCTGGGGCTTTGTCAGTGCTCTGCCAGACTTCAGTCCTCAGCCTTCCTCTATCTTACACCTATTAGACCTTTTTAAATAATCGAATAGGGTGTCGCGTAGTGTGCTGTCTCTGCTGATGACTGATCAAGCTCAGAGTACCTGCCTAAGGTCGTTGTTTCCAAATGTCGCTTGGAGCATTTGGTGGATTGTTGAGTAGACGCTACTTTTTACCGTGTGTCTAATGTCCCCTGAGCCTTGTGTATATATAGTGTGTGTGTGTATAGTCGAGAGGAGCAAATCTTGTGATGGACCACTTGGGTTCTCTGTAGGCATTTAGACTGTGTGGGACAACACACGGAATCCTAAACTTGGAGGGCCATGATTTATGTCTTTGCTCTGAACACAGCCTTCTCTTTGAGAACTGCTAGCCATTCTTGTACAGTTAATTGCTCTTCCTAAATACGCGGTTTTTAGGATCACCACTTAATATGCCTTTTGTCTTGGGAGTGGAGGGAAGAGGGAATTTGTGTTTGAGTTTCGTAAGAAAAATTAAGATACGAAGCGTAGACTAGGCCAGCCTCAGTTAGACCTTGCCTTGAGTTTCCAACCTGGAAATGAGAGCAATTCCATTTTCTGGTGATGCCTGTCATGTGATTTTCAAGTGTTCAGTGCAAACATGTCATGTGTTTACAAAGTGTTATTTTTGTACAGGAACATCTCCCCCTCCCCCCTCCCTGAGCTACATTTGGCCCTGTGTACTTGGTGCCATTGGTTTTACTGGACATTGGGGATCTTTTTGGCATACAGAAAGCAAAAGAATCGAGAGCTCTGAAGGACTTATTTTTTCTTTATTGAGGCAAACGTGAAAGGTATCCAGCCATCGGAAGGTAGTCCTCTGAAATCTTTGTGCGCTCTTTGTAAAACAAAAGCCACCCTCTCTAGAAGCCCTTTGCCTCTTTGATGGACAAGACATCCCAGCCACTGATGATCTCTGGAGGACTCTGAGCTGGTGGGAGTCCCTGCCTGTTGATTTTCCTTGTCTTTTGATCCCTGGGGTGGATGCCATTAAAAGATACGCATTAATGTAGCGTTAATGTTCAGAACGGAAACATTATAGAAACTTTGAGCTTTTAATCAGCACCTTCTGATTCCGATGGTGGCCATGCCTACTTGGTTCCTTTCCCTCCCCATCCTGTTACACGGACAGTGCCTGTCCTGTTACTTTTTGCAGGGCACGCAAGTTTTACGAGAGTCAAGTGTATCTGAGTATTTTTAGAAGCCAGAATGGACAGATTCTGTCAGTCAGGTGTGGAAAGACTCAGATGGTGATGGGAATATGGATTCCTTTTTAGGAACAGTGAGGACTAGAGCTAGACTATGTGGCTTGTTGTTCGGGCCCAGCATCTATTTGTCTCGTGCCTTTGGACAGGTTCTTGTAGCATAGCTGGGCTGCAGTTTCCTTATTTGTTAAAATATCTTTTTTTTTTTTTTTAAATGTTTGTTTTTGAGACAATGTGAGAGACAGAGTGCAAGCAGCGGAGGGGCAGACAGAGGGGAGACATAGAATCTGAAGCAGGCTCCAGGCTCTGAGCTGTCAGCCCAGAGCTCGACGCGGGGCTCGGACTCCCGAACCGCGAGATTATGACCTGGAGCCGAAGTCGGACGCTCAACCGACTGAGCCACTCAGGCGCCCCTAAAATGTCTTTTTAAGAGTAGTAACCACCTCGGGGTGGTTTTGTGCACCGCACAAAGTGAATTTGTGAAGAGCCCCTAGGTATGTGATACATACCATGTATTAGATGCTGTATTATTAGTGATCATCGCTGAAGGACACCTGAATTGTACGTGAGCATGCACATTTACTGGGAACTTCTCAAACACGTTTTAGAGGAATTTTGATTTCTACAAACTGCGGTAATCACTGTGGTGACACTGTCACCACCATCTGTGGGCAGATGGAAGAGTGTAGGCGGGTATCTCTTCTGAAGTTCCTGAGTCACAGGAAGGGACCCTATGGCTTTTAGTGTGGATTTCCTCCACGGAGGTTGGTGTAACCAGGTTATTTGCCTGCGTGAAGCAGTCCTGAATGGGATGAGGTTCAAGGTTGCGAAGATGGGCTGTTGGTGAGCAGATTCCGTCTCCACCATGCACCTTGCTGCCAGGGAGGCTTCTGTTTTGCTAGTACCAATGGCTAAGATCCCTGACTCACTTTGAAAGAAAACTCTAATAAGAGAGTCTAGTGAACTAGCAAAAAAGGGGGGGGGGTTCTTGTTAAAGAGCTTAGGCCATTGATAATACAAGACTCGAGTTCACAGATTGTCCCACTGTAGTGGATTGGGTTTTGAATAGGAGAATCATCTTAAGAGGGAGGATGCCATGACTTAGGTGCATTGAGTTTCTGGTTACAAATACTTGTTGAAGATGGTGAGCCTTCTCCTGGGCTTTTGGAATAGGTATTCCTTTCATAGCTGAAGAGTCAGTACGGACGCGTTCTTTATTTCTGTTCTGAGTTACTTGGGTGATACAAGATACTTTTCTACCTCCAGATTTGGAAGGAAGATAGGTCCAAATGCATAGCGTTCTTTCTTGGCACTGTTAGGCATTGGAGTTATTCACTGTGAACATCCTGAAGAATTAGAATTTTTAAAAGTCTAAATGTTTGCTTCCCTCTAACAAAATGCATTATTAGTCCAGTTTAATTCTTAATTTTTTATTTTTTTAATGTTTATTTTTGAGAGAGAGACAGAGCGCGAGCAGCAGGGGAGTGGCAGAGAGAGGGAGACACAGAATCCAAAGCAGTCTCCAGGCTCTGAGCTGTCAGCGCAGCGGGGCTTGAACTCACAAACTGCAAGATCATGACCTGAGCCAAGGTCGGACACTCAACTGACTGAGCCACCCACGGGCCCAAGTAGTCCAGTGTAATGTTAAAGATACTTGCCTTGCTGTTACTGCCAAGATTGAAAGCAAAACAAGCAACAAATAGCCTTAGATCTGTTCCTGTTAATCTTTGGTTTAGAGTTAGATGCTTCCACTGACCAGGGTATTACAGATGGTTTTGTTGTTATAGCCTTGAAGACTATTTTACCTAGTAGAGACTAATACTATTAACATTTTTTAATTCTACAGCTATCTTGACTAAGATCTAGACTCTACTTACGGGAAGTAAAGAAGGGACAAAATTGCAGAATAGAATATTATGTGGGATCTCTAATAACCACTGAAAATAATTGTGGAATTATATATAGGGTAAATGGAGATGTGTCTAGCCTGTCTGCTTTTCTTTCCTTCTTGTAGATCTGTCTTTCCAGGGTCATTTTCCTTTTGCCTGACAGGACTTTAAATATTTACTAGTCTGCTGATGTTGGATTACTCTTCCAGCTTTAATGTAAGAATTATAGGATTATTTTCCAGTTCTAAGAAGTTTACCTTCATTTTATTTTTTTTTTAAATTTCTTTATTTATTTTGATCGAGCAAGCTGGGGGGGGGGGTGGAATTTCAAGCAGGATCTGCACCCCCAACGTAGAGCCTCAAGTGGGGCTGAAACTCACGAACTGTGAGATCATGACCTGAGCCGAAGTTGGACGCTCAACTGACTGAGCCACCCAGGCCCCCCCAGTAATTTATCTTCATTTTAAAAAGATATGTTGCGCATTATAGGATTTTACGGTGGTGTCCCCGCCCCTGGCCCGAGGTATTTTAAAGTTAATGTCCACTGTCTCCTGTTTTGCATGGTTTCCAACAAGAAGTCTGCTGTCACTTTTCTTCTTTTTTTAAAACCCTCTCCAAGAAGTATCATTTTCCCCAGTCTACTTTTTAAGATTTTCTTCTTCTTAATCATACCATACCATGTCCCTTGGAATAGTTTGTTTCTTGTGTTTAGAGTTCACTGAACTTCTTTGTTCTGTAAATTTTGTCAGTTTTGGAAACATCAGAGGTAGTAATTTTGTGAATATCTGTTAGTGTGTGTTCTTTTCCCCTTTAGGTTTTTCAGTTGCGTGTCTATTTGGGTTGGGCTGCTTGCTCCTTGAGGCTCAGTTCCTTTCATCCCCCTCCCCCCCCCCGCCCCCCCCCCCCCCCCCCCCCCCCATGTTTTACTTTAGGTAGTTTCTTTTTAAAATTTTTTTTTAATGTTTATTCACATTTGAGAGAGACACAGAGACAGAGTGTGAGCGGAGAACAGGCAAAGAGAGCTAGACACAGAATCCGAAGCAGACTCCAGGCTCTGAGCTGTCAGCACACAGGCCAACGCGGGGCTCGAACTCAGAAACTGCGAGATCATGACCTGAGCTGAAGTTGGATGCTTAACCGACTGAGCCACCCAGGCACCCCCATTGCTTTAGGTAGTTTCTACCTGTTATCTGTAGAAGTGTATTTTTTTTTTTTTTTCTTTTTAACCTCAGATTTTTATCTCTAGAAGTTAGATTTTGGTCTTCTGAGTAATCTTCAGTGGCCCTCCTGTGCTTACTCTTTACTTTCTTGAACTCATGGAGCACAGTGACAGTAGAGGTTTTAGTACACGTGTCTAATTCTATCAGCTGTGTTATTCAGGAGTCAGTTTGGGATTGACTGATGTTTGGCCTCATTAGAGGTCATATTTTCCTGCTCTTTTGTTTGCCTGATGATTTCTTCTTGGATGTCCGGCATCACACATTTTTCCTTTGGGTTCTGGATGCATTTGTATTTCTCTACCTGTTCTTGAGCATTGCCCTAAGGTGTGATGAAGTTCGTAGGAAGCCGTTTGGTCCTTTTGGATCTTGGCATTTCAGCTTTGTTGGATAGAGCCAGAGCCGTGTCTTCTGTAGGGCTAAGTTCGTCCCGCTGCTCAGGCACGAGGAGTCCTTGCTGCCCCGGGAGCTAATGGTATTTGCTGTTTTGGCTAGTAGGTACAGGCACTGTTCCCGGTGCTGTGTGGGATTCGGTGACTGTTACCTCTAATTGTTTCTCGTGGTATTTTGCATTCAGTCGTTTCCTGACGAGTGCCTACTGGTACTCTGTGAATACTTGAGGAGCCTCCAGAATTTTCTGTGTGGCCCTCTCCCTTCCAGGACTCTGCCTTACAGATTCTCTTCCATACCTTGGCCTTCACAAACTCCCAGCTCCTTTTTGCTCAATTTCGATTCCTCTAACCCCTGCTTGAATTGCCCCGTCCGTGGGCTGTGGTCCTGATCTGTTGAGGATCACAGTGCTTTGTTTTGTGACTTCCATTGTCTTGTGAGGATTTTTAGTGTCTTTCAGGCGGTACGTAAGTCCTGTCCCTGTCGTTCTGTTCCTTGAACGTTGAGTGAGAGGGAGAAGGGTACCACCAGGAAACGTAACTGCCATGTTTGCACTTTATCTTAGTCATGGTCCTAACCTTTCCAATTTTGTTAGTCATTAAAAGAAGAAAAGAGTGAATTGCATAAGTAATCTCTGACGCACTGTAGGAGAATCTCAAAATAAAGAAGCAATTGATCTATAAATAGCAAGTCCCGCAGCTCTGCAAGAGAGCGTGTGACTATTAGGAATACTTGAGACTCTTTGAAGTTCTAGAACCTCTGTTTCTAAAAGAGGAAGAACGGCTTAGTGAATAGAACATATGGTGCTTAATCAATATTACCTTAATCCTAACGAGACACCTGGAAGGTTTTATTATCCCTCTTTCATAGCCGAATCAACAAATTTTGAAAATACTTAACTGGTAACACCTTTTTCTTTTCTTTTTCTTTTTCTTTTCTTTTTCTTTTTTCTTTTTTCTTTTTCTTTTCTCTTTTCTTTTCTCTTTTCCTTTCCTTTTCTTTTCTTTTCTTTTCTTTTTTCTTTTCTTTTCTTTTATTCTTTTATTCTTTTCTTTCTTCTCTCTTCTCTCCTTCCTTCCTTCCTTCCTTCCTTCCTTCCTTCCTTCCTTTATTTTTGAGAGAGGGGTGGGGAGAGAGGCCAAACATGAGCAGGGGAGGGCAGAGAAACCCAGAATCCGAAACAGGTTCCAGGCTCTGAGCTGTCAGCACAGAGCCTGATGCGGGGCTGGAACACATGAACCGTGAGATCATGACCTGGGCCGAAGTTGGACGCTTAACCGACTGAGCCACCCGGGCACCCCAGTGACACATTTCTTAGAAGTAGCAAAGTCAGGGTTGGAATCCAAGACTTCATATCTATAATGCCTGGACTTTTCCACTACACCACGTCCCCTTCCATTGGGTCCTTCAAATGTAGGTCTTATTTTTTCAGGTACCTGTGGGACAGACAGATTCCAGAAGGACACTCCTTTTGGGCCAGCAGCACCTGGCTTGGTGAACTGAACCATGGCTGGGTCACACCCTGTCTCGCTGAGCATGTTTGTGCAATGCACACTCCGTGTGGCCCCCTCACATCTTAGTAAATGTTTTCTTCTCTGCCAAGTGTTTGTATTCCTTCTTTCATGAATTGAAAATTCTTTTTTTTCTGCATTGTAAACCAAGCAGTAAATAGAAAGAGGGGGAAAGCTTTAACTTGAGTAAAACACATTTTGCTTTTGCATCCTTTCTGGAGTCCTCCAGTATTCGAGGTTACAGGTCGTGCTTTTCATGCACAGGGGCACTTGGGGAGAGGTCCATCCTGGATGTGAGAACATTCAGGACCTAGTTGACTCTTCCTTTCAGGTGGCTGTTCCAAACAGATCTGTGACTAATTTATGACTGTAGTGGGTTGTTCCCATGTTCCTCTGGGAGGATCCTCTTTGATTTTGGCTTTTCAGTAGTTTGGCGTTGGTGGGCTCTGAGGGGCAAGAGTTCAAGTATTGGCCCACCTCGTGGTGTCTGCTTCATGGCCGCATTTCTTACAATGCAAGTTTGGGAGGGGAGTCTCTATCTGTAGCTCTTCATACCTTACCCTTGATCTTAAGCGTTGGCCCAGATAAAATGGTCACTGACGTGAAGCTGAAGGTCAGATGTCTTCGGTCGAGTAGCGGAGGGATATCAGATCATTTCAGATTATGCCAGAGATTCCCAGTGGTTGAAGCATGCACGTGTTCTGTTCACTGCAGGATAGCACATGCAGCTCTCCCACGTTCATGGTTAGGTTTTTTCCCTGCAGCCAGAGCCCTGGGCTGCTGTTCAGATCTCTCAGATGATTTTCACCAATTCTCTCCCTCGCCCTCCGCCCTCCCTAACTCATGGCACGGGTTCTCTCTATTAAAAAGAACGCACCCCCCCCCTTCTGTTGCCCATGGTGAATAGAGCCTGGCTGCGGCCCCATCTGCAAAACAAAGGGAGCCGCTGTAATAAACATAACGTCTGACTGGTTTTGTGCACGAAATTACTTAAGGGAGGTTTATGGGATTCCCCATCTCCCCTGCCTAGCTTAGAATTTTAACTGCTTGGCAGATCGGTACTTAGGTGGCATGATCTGGGGGTTACAAAATAATCTTCTGCGGCCTTCTCTCACGTTACTGGTGCATCTTGAGGCCATCCTGGTCTTCCTTCTCACACACGTTGGGCCTCTCTGACTCCGTACGCGAATCGTGTCTAAAGGTACCAGGCAGCCCCCTTTACGGAGGCCCAGAAGTGCAACCCAGCCCTCTATCTGGCAAGACAGCGGGAGGTCCAGGTGGATTTTGGGGGTGTGGGGTAGAGTTCTGTTGTTGGTTGTTAGGAAATCCAGAATATCCGAGTCAGGGTGGAGTTGGACACTGTAGAAGGAAGAACCTGCAACGAGGTGGCACGTGAAGTTCCCGGGTGACCGAGCAAACTCAGGCTGGTGTTTGGAGGTTGCCTTGAAAGAACGTGCATGGGTTGGGTCCAGGAGTTAGGCTTAAATGGCAGGGTAGACTTGTAGGTTCCCTTTGGGATGTTCTCGTCCCCCTTCCTTCTATCCTCTATCTCTAGCTGAAGCAAAGGCTTGTTGTTACTACCCAGCCAGGATGCAAGGGCTGAGCCTCCGCGTGCTTGCGTTTCACCCTGGATCGAATGTCTGGGATGCGGGAGCTGGGGCACCGTGTCACTTGACTCATGCCGACTCCTGTCATTCTGAGGAATGGCGGGGAGGGGGTGGGAAATAAGCCTAGAGGGTAGCAGCGTTCCAGGGCTCTGGGCACCCATGCTGGCTGGCACATTGGTGCTGTGGTCCCAGCCGCCCTGTCTTCTGCTGCATCTCCTTACTGCTTTCCTGGCCCTGGAATGGCTATCCTAGTGAAACTGTCTCCCTCCTCTCCTCCTTCTAGGCCGTGTGGCGAGGGCTCGGTGCTTAGCCTTCTGGGCCCCTGTTGCTGGCTTCCCTTCTTGCCAGTCACCAGTTAGTAGGTGTATCCCCAGAACCAGGACTCCGGGGGAGGGGGGCTCACAGCCACCTGGCCTCTAGGAGGTGAAAACTGCTTTCGGAGCACGGGCCTCCTTCCCCGCATCCCAGGAGGCCACCCTCCCTGGGACGGCCTTCCCAGGCCTTGGTGTACAGGAGGTTTTTAAAACTCTTAGATCATAGCCCCCAGGCATGTGTAGACTATTTGTATCCAGCCTGTAGATCTTAAGGCGGGTGATACCAGGGTGAGACGCTGGTGTCTGAATGATCCTCAGAGCTTGAGGATTTAAGTTGGAACATGTTTTCCTGGCACAGTCTTACAGTGAGGCCCTTGATTAGAAATTGGGGAAAAGAAAAATTAAACTTTAGAATCTGAGATTAGGTTTGGATCCCAGCTTGTCCTCTTAGCTCTCCATGAGCCAGTCATCCCCCCTCGCCCCCCGCCACACCCCCTTTGCAGGGTGGCCACAATGAACACTTAATACAGCACTTACCCACTCGCAGCATGCCTATATAAATACGTGTGCAGTTCAGTGCCGGCCGTTGCTCTAAATTCGTCACATGTGATAGTCCCATTTAATTCTCCTAGCAAACCCCGTGGGATCGGTCTTTTACTACCATCCCATTTTACTGATGAGAAAACTGAGGCACAGCATGCACTGTGCACAAGAGATAAAGAGCTTCTGGCACATCGTCAGGACTCAGGAAATGGTTTCTGTCACCTTGAGTAAATCCGTGAAGAGCCATCGTGGAGTGCTGCTGATGGAGAGAGACAGAAGGGTTGTGTTTTCAAGAGTGTTTGGAATAGCCTGAGAATTCTGCAGTCTGGGCACAGTGATCCCGTTTTAACTCTGAGAGGAGTTAAAGGGCACAATTCAAAATTCAAGTTGTTTGCCAGGTCCTGGGATGGAGCTTTAAAAAAAAAAAAAGAAAAAAAAAAAAGATTCCTGAAGCCTGATCTTGTGGTCCAGGGAACCTCCAGTCCAGGGAGAGGAAACCGAAGCAGCTGGTTTCCAGTGCTGGGTGGCGAGCGCCACGGTAAGATGTGACATCTGTGGACCCGGACTGAAGAGCGGGCAGGGTTGTCTAGGGACATTGGGGCATCCGTAAGGTGACCTGTGCACAGAGTCTTTCCTTCCACGGAGAGCAAAGGAGACTCTTGCTGTGTTTTAAGACCCCACGCTAGAGCTGCTCTTGTGACTTCCTGACAGAATGTTAGGAACCTGTGCCAGTGTCTCAGCCAAAATAATGCAGAGAGAAAGAGACAGACAGAGACAGGCCTAGGGCTCCACTGACCGGTGCCTTGTGTGCTAGGCTACTTGGCTTTCCCAGCTCCTCCCCGGCCCTGAGCCTCTGCATTGTCCTGGGCTGGGATTGGGCCTTGACCCGTGAAGTGGTTCTTAAGGCTCTGTAGCAGGCTGCTCCTGGGAAAAGGTCTTTGTGCTTCAGTGGTGTATCTGACCTCACGAGAGGACTGGGAGAAGGCAGGGTTTATTTACTTAACTTTTCTTTATCAATATGGTGAGCCCGAGACCAGAGGGTTAGTTGGTATTTTGAAAAGGCACACGTGGATGGTTATGGGACCAGGGGAAGGGTATTGGGTCCCAGTCTAGTTGTTTCTATCTTGTTGAAGCCTTAGAATTAACACGGTGTTATTGTAGTTGATTTTAGAAGACTCATGTATAAGAGCGCAGGGCACCTCTCACACCCCCTCACCACCCCTTCTTGGGTATAGAAATGACACACTGACCAAGGGTCCTGCAGAGACAGTGCTGTGGGCTGGGAGCTGTGTAGGCCTCAGGGTGGAAAGGGCCAGCTAGACAGCCTGGCAGTCCCCGATAGCCCAGATGGTCCTTAGATGAAAGAACCTATCTCAGCCCTAGATAGGAGCCTCGGATGCTTTCAACCTTGGTCCCTGAGTCTGTCTAAGCCAGGATGTGTTCCCAGGCACTGAATCTATTTGTTGGATGACAGCATTAGCTTTTGTTGATCATATAGGTGGAGACAGACCAACTCCCTGTCTTCACCTTAGTAAATAAAAGACAAACCCCAATCTGGATTTGTATTTTATTTTTTATTTTTCCTTAAATACCAGGGGAAGAGTTGACTTGAACATGAGGTACAAGGCTAATTAAAAGGGAGGGTGGGGGTGGGGAGGGGAACTATCACTGTCCTTTTCTGGTTTTTATCAGAAGGCTTTTTTTTTTTAATTTATTTTTTTTTTTTTAACGTTTATTTATTTTTGAGACAGAGAGAGACAGAGCATGAACGGGGGAGGGTCAGAGAGAGGGAGACACAGAATCTGAAACAGGCTCCAGGCTCTGAGCTGTCAGCACAGAGCCCGACGCGGGGCTCGAACTCACGGACCGCGAGATCGTGACCTGAGCCGAAGTCGGCCGCTCAACCGACTGAGCCACCCAGGCACCCCAGAAGGCTTTTAGTATAAACTCCCATTGGCTCCATCCTGTCATGAGTTTTAAAGTTACCATGGAATTTCGCTCTGTGTGTCAGAGCACCACCTATCTGGCCTTGGGTAGTTAGGGGTGGGGTAATGCTTACACAGATAGGGCTCACAGTACCTAGGGGTCCAAAGGAGGGAGAACATCCATCTTTCCATCCTTGTGCAGCTTATCTTTAAGTTTACTGTTCATGCCGATTTTTTTGGAATTTGCATGAAGCTTTTCCTTGGTGGAACTGGGCTCCTCTTTCCTTGTTTTTGACAAATGTGGGATTCTGTCTAGAGAAGTCTTTGTAGATCCTCGGTTCTTCTGCATAAATGCACACCACTATCCTACAGGCCGGCGCACGTGGGTCTTCCACATGAAGGAAGGAACCGGAAGCCTGGGGCCTGCCCCAATGCAGGTGTGTCCTGTGTAGGGTTACAGATTGGCCAAACACCTCTGATTTAATTGGCCGGCAGTCATTGCTGATGACAAATTTTTAGACACTTGTGGGAGTGGGCAGCTGCCCCCCGAAATTTGCTTGAGGTTCCTGGTGAGCACGCAGGCTTCTGGCCACATTTATTTAAGGAAAATGGCTTGTGAATTTCATCTGAGGTAGTTTCATTACTGCTGTGGCCATTTCCTTTTTCCGTTACCTCGGAGATCTGATTGCAGGGGTATCCCTCTTAACTCCCATGCAGATTCTGATCTAGCTTGTGGTTGCCACGGAAACCGGGTACAGGTTTCTTGCCTTCTTCCTGTATCCCGGCTCCTCTTAATCTCTTAAATATGAATGCCTGTGCCACGTGCCTCTGACATCCCCCCTTCCCCCCCCCTGCACAGGACAAGTGTAAACCTGTCCCTGATCTTTGCAGCAGTATCTGACCCTCCTGGAAACATCTTATCAGTTCCGGAGTTTTCCTTGATGAAATCGAGAGGGAGGGAAATAGACACTGGTTCCAGACGGCTCACATGCAAGGCACTGGATGCGGCTTTGTGAGGTTTGGAGGCACCTTGTCTGTGAAGGGGGTGACGTGACAGCCGTTTGTGTCACTTGTGGTTCACATGTGCCTGGGTTGTTAGAGGTGGCTTTTTATGCAGAACATTCCTTGTCAGTACCCCCTCCCCCCTTCCCCCCTGCTGCTTTGCAGCTCCATTAAAAGCAGTGTACGTTGTTGTTGCCTCTTGGATGGGAAGAGAATGTTCCTGCCTTGAGCACCCAGCTCTGCTCCCTCCCTCTCAATTCTAGAGCTGGGCCCAAGGGTAGGGGGTGGCTGGAGAGATTCTCAGAGGACCAGCTAAGGAGGCGAGGCAGCCGTAAATGACTTGTTAGGGGGAGCATCTGGTTGGCTTCTGATGTCAGAAATGTAAAGAATCCTAATCAGAAGTAGTGCCCTGTGCCCCTCCCCCCCCCCAAGGTAAATATCAGGCAAGAATATTTTCTCTTTTGTTTTCGATTCAGTTGCTTTGATTTGCACAAGATAGAATCTTTTAAAGAGTGTAATCCTCATAAAATGCCTCGATCTGTGTCTCATGAAGGTTAAAGCCTGTTGCAGGGAATGGGTGTAGAGTCAGGGTCATCTGGGTGGGGAAGAAACGGGCAATCTCCCCATCTAGTCCTGCTCACTCGTCCTTCACGCTTTTTTAAAAATTTATTTTCCTTCAAGCTTTTAAAAAGCTCTGGCCCTCAGCTTCCTCAAATGGGATCCACCCTTTTTATCTTTTTTTTTTTTTAATTTTTTTTTTTTTTTAACGTTTATTGATTTTTGAGACAGACAGAGAGAGAGCATGAACAGGGGAGGGTCAGAGAGAGGGAGACACAGAATCTGAAACAGGCCCCAGGCTCTGAGCTGTCAGCACAGAGCCCGACGCGGGGCTCGAACTCACGGACCACGAGATCGTGACCTGAGCCGAAGTCGGACGCTTAACCGACCGAGCCACCCAGGCGCCCCACACCCTTTTTATCTTTGCATCCCCAACTACTGGCAGGGTATCTGATAAATGCAGTAAGTATTTGTAGGACTTTTTTTTTTTTTTTTTAAATGAATGTAAACCAGTTCTACCAGTAAGTAGCCAAATAAAGCATAAGGAAAGGAAATCCTCTGGGAGGATTTGAGAAGCATATTTTCCTGTTTACAATCTTCCAGATCTTTCACATCCACTTTATCCTACTGGAAGGTAGGTAGGTGCCTGTGTTAAGTTTGCGCATTGTGTGCTTTTGAAGTATTTCCCGTAGTTATTTGTCTTGCTTTAAAGGTTTAGGAGCAAACAAAGTCCTTTTTTGGTAGTTATATAATTTTCCTGTCTTTCATACTGCTCTCCCCCCCTCCCCTCAATTCCTTCATCCTTCTTACCTCTCTTTGGTTCTGTAAATACTCCCTGAGAGCAAAAATGGGTTTAGGATATAAATAATAAAGAAGTGCCTGTTTCTACTTTTGCAGCCCATTCAGGGGGCTCAAACTACTATAGTATAAGGTCACTGAATTTTCACTTAACATCATCAATCAGCGATGCCGAGGGAAGGGAAAAATGTCTTCTTGCCCCAAAGCCCTGGGGTACCAGCTTAAGGTAGACTATACAGTTTTCTGCTCTCTTTAAAATTTTCAAATCTTGAAGCTGATTATGATTCTGTGATGATAATTATTCTCTGATAATAATGGTGTTAAGCCTATAGCTGGCTTTTTCTCCTGTTACCCTCAGAGATTTCGCTTTCTCCCCCAAAGGTACCTGACCTCGCTTTTGTGCTCTTGGAGTTAATTTTGGGGAGGGGGGTGGACTGTGTAAAGTTTCAATAGCCTGTAGGACGACTTGGCAGAAAGCTTCAAATATGTAGAATTAATATTAATTCCTGTTGTCTACCACATATAAACTGAAAGAATGAAACCATTCAAAAGGAAAACAAAGCCAGCTCTTACTAAAACGAGTTTCTGTCCTGATGTCCGTATGTGGTTTCAGACCTATTTCGAAACGAATGGAGGCTGGAGAGGTTACTTCTTTCGTATGAAGTACTATTCTCTTGAGTACATAACCGTATAATAGACCAGGTGCTTTACTGAATCAAGTAAATTGTCCTCTGAAAGTATAATTAAAAAAAAAAAAATACACAAAGCATGCATTGGCCTGGATGTAGTAGGCTATAAATCCACGTAGTGGTTACTGGTTACGATCTCGAGAGAAGGCCAGTGTGGGTGCCCACTTACCTGGGGTGATCGGGTAGTTGGCCGTTCTCCAGATCGGAGCCCGCCTCTGCCCCTTGCAGACTTTGAGGGAGAACCCACGAGGATGCTTCTAAGTCACATGAGCATGATTGAGCCCAGCATGGGTGGGGGGTGGGAGCTGTGGTTACTTCATGATTAGCCTTTGGTATATTGGTTAACTTAAAGTCTTGAAGAAAGATTTTCAGATTCTGTCATTCTGGGGCTGTAAAGGATGGGATTCTTGCAGTTTTTTAAGTATTGTTTTTCTCAGCCATTCTTTCCCTGCAACATAAGTTATGAATTTGTTCAGCCTGTTATTCTGCCCCCGAGAAATATGCTTGGTTTGCTGTGACAGCCTGCAGACTGTTGGTACATTGCAGGGCCGTGATCTGCTCCTTGCTGTGGCCAGTGCCATTTTGTAGCATGGATGGCACTTGGCCTTTCTGGAGCTCGTAGTTGCTCCCCTTTGTGGGGATTTGAGCCGCCCTCGCCAGGATTTCTCTCTCGATTCGCCTTTCTCATGCCTCCTATACTCCAGGCGCCTTGCATGAGACTGGGGTAAATCCAGCCCTTATGGATGATCTGGAAGGGAGATCACCTGTTCTGAAGATGAGAAATCTAAGGCTAAGAGAGGACTTGGGACTGTGAGAATGTCGTCTAATGTTTGAAATGTGCATTCCTCTTTTCCGTACAGCCAAACCCGTGTGGCTGCTTAAAGATGCCTTCAGACTGCGAGTTTGGGACTGTTGGAAGCCAGAGGGGAGGGGGTGACAGGTATAGCTTTCCCTTTCTGCTGGGGACCTACTTGCTTGTTGGGAGGTCCGGGAGGGGGGAGGCTGGGAGGCACCACCTTTTGTGTTGTTCATCCATTACCACCACCTTGGGTGTAAACAAGTTTCCACATTATTCAGATTTTTATGGCTTAAGCCTCAGATGAGCAGGACAAACTTTTCTGTTTGAAGATGGACATCTGCCCCCTCTGGCCTTCTGTCACAAAGGCTCCTCTCTTACCAGTCTCCTACATTTGCCCAGATAGGCACTTTGAAATTCACCCTTCAAGACCATTTTTTTTTAGTATTCACGGAAAGATTTAAAACTATGAACATAATTTTCCCTTTCAAAGAAGCAACTTATGAATATACTTCACAGACGTCAGTTTGGATTGTGACACCATGGACTTTTCCAGATGGTAGATCCTCCAGTGTTAACTCTTCATGTAGAAACGTTGAGACCGCTTTGGTTGAAATGCCCTTCAACCAGTAGCCGCCAAAGGTATGCCAGTGGGAACAGACCCACGTCTCTTACTGAATAAAACCAATAAGGAGTCCGTTCCTTTCCAGGTACGCTCGGCTAGGGAAGCCGGTTGGCCCTGTCGAGCTGTGCCTGCATATTTTTGCTAAGCAGACGGGGGCCTACAGTACATAAGGGACTAATGCCGTCCCCCTGTATGGTGCTCCTTTGGGTAGTTGAACTTAATCCAAAAGCGGGAGGGCAAATCCAGAGCGAAAATCACTTTGGACTGAGTCTGCTCACGTGAACTTAAAATAGAAAGTAGATCTCTGATGGTGCCTCACCAGGGAAACGTCCAGCACCAGGGACGCAATGCCCGTAGAACGTGGTGCGATACAGAGAGCTTTGGAATGAGGTAGGTTTTGCTTCACATCCATGCTCTTGAAAGCTGCTTCGAGTCTGAACCTCCATTCCATTGTCTGATAGATAAATGCAACCGTGATACCTTATAGAGGCGGCCCTAAGTCCGTGGCTCTCAGTCTCAGCATGCACGGGAATCATCCGGTGGGCTTGCTGAAATGAAGCTTCCTGGGTCCCACCCCGGAGTTTCTGATTTAGTAGGTGTGAAGTGAGGCCTGAGAATTTATATTTCTACTAAGTTTCCAAGTGATTCTGATACTGTGGGTTGAGGGATCACACTTTGGTAACCACTGCCCTATGATTTAAAGCAGCTCTACCATAATACTGTCTGCCAGTAAATCTACAGCTCCATTCTATATATAGTCGCTATGTAAATAGACAGTGAATATCCCTGTGGTTCAGAATTCTTGGGGCCCAGGGATGCCTGGGTGGCTTAGTTGGTTAAGTGTCCAGCTCTGGATTTCGGCTCAGGTCATGATCTCAGTTTGTGAGTTCAAGTCCTGTGTCTAGCTCTGTGCTAACAGTGTAGAGCCTGCTTGAGAATCATATTCTCTCTCTCCCTCCTCCCTCCTCCCTCCTCCCCTCTCCACCCCTCCCCTGATTGTGCTTGCTCTCTTTCAAAATAAACTTTAAAAAGAATTCTTGGAGCCAGTTACAATTTCTGTCAGGTAGACGTAGCTTTGCTGCTCAAATGCTTGACCTCTCTGGAATATTCTCTGATTTCTACTTGATAGTTTCTGTGATTCCGTTAGGTAAGACTTTAAACAAATTCAGTTGATTCTCCACCGCGGCCTTTACCCCTTTTTGGTGTGTGCTCTGTAATTATTTTGTTTTCTGTTTTGGGTTCTTTGTACAAACCTTTGCTCAGACCAGTGAGTGAAATGTGGTATGAATTTCATACCAGAATCCACTATTTCTGCCTTCCCCCTTCCCAGATGTTGAATTTTTAGGCCTTAGTAGATCTTCTCGTGCCTACTGGAGACCATGCCTTTGGAGACCTATCTCTTTATATGTCCCCAAATGTTTCCTTCCTGCTTGTTCATCGGCCTTGTGCAGAAACACAAGAGTAATCATGTCTTTCCTTCCCTTGCGGTTTATTTGAAAGTATTTATAGACCAGTCACTGGCTGCATGCCGCCTCCTCCCCACCCCCGTCTCCTTTCTCTGGCGCAATTTCACTTTAGACAGTTGCTTCTGTGCTCTATGCCCGACCTAAGGGCATGCAGCCCCGAGTGAAAGGCTTTGTCTCCTCAAAGCAGACAATGTGATTTAATCTTAGATTACCTTTGCAAGGGAGCGTCCAGTTGGTTTGAATTTCCTATCTGTAAGATGGCTCCCAGCTCACTGTAGGCCCCAGTAGGCGAGGCTCGCTTTGGGCGGGTGGAAACACAGCCACACCCACACCATCGGAACAGTACAGGTCTGGGATGTTTTCCACTATTTCTGGGCTCTAGGGAAGAAAGTGTGAAAGGAAGTCTGTGCCTGTGCGAGTTACTTCTTTGCTTTATATTTAGTATTCGTGGATGGCATCCGGGCTCACAGTCAGACAATGCAATATCCATCACATCCCTGGTTTTAGGACTCTTCCAGGCCTAAGAGTTTTTCCCATAGTCCTTTCCAGGGTGTGTGTGTCGTGGGAAGTGGACGGCAGGTAGAGGTGGAGTGGAGGTGAGAATGGGGACGTTTGTACCAGTGCACCTCTCCTTCCTCCCCTGACTTCACACATTTTACCTTGCACCAGATTTAATTTAATTCATACCCAGCGGGGGAATCTACCCATAAAACACACACCTCCGAAAGGCTGTCTCCACCTTTCTTTATGTGCCTAACTGCTTTGGTGTTTTACCAGTCAAGTAGGGTTTTGGACCAAGAGAAGGAGAGAGGACATTAATAACACTGTGGCTGTCCCTTGGTGCATAGAATTCATGCTTCTAGTCATGTTTGCTGTGAAGGGCAGTTCCATATACTGATTGTCATTTTCTCGGTGGCTTATCTTTTAAAAAGGAATTTATTGTGTTTTTAGCCTGTGGGGTTTCTAAAGGGGTGGTGGTCTCTCCCAGAGAGCGTTGCACAGAGATTGGGATGGAGCCTGTTCCCTCAAGGAGATGCTGGGGGAGAAAGATTCTCATACAATTCTTACAAGGGCAAATAGGGTCAACTCTCATCTGTGTTTATTTGAGCCACTGTCTGGAGTGGATGGGAACATGTTGGTTTACTGTTGCCGTGGCTACAGTTGCTGTTCTCCTCCTTGGGGCGGGGCGGGGTGGGGTGGGGGGGGGAGGAGGATGGCCCATGACAGGAAATGAACCCATTCATTTATCCAACTGACTCAAAATTCCATTATGTGAATTCCATGGACTGTTAATTGCAGTATTTTGATAGAACGTCATTGTGTATTCTCTAATGGTAGTCAGGTCACCAAATAGCTTTTTTGAGCCATTGTTTCCTCATGTCTGGCAGGGGTGGGGAGGGATGAGAAGATACTCAACAACAGAATAGGACTTTTCAACTTTCTGTCTAGGACCTAGAGCCTTCCTGTGCTGGGACCTTTCTTTGAACTCTCGTGGTTGGTCTTAATTCATGCAGTTTTTACTTTCTAAATCCTAAATCTGGGTTTGGTTTTAATAGAAAATGCTTTTGGGGTGCCTGGGTGGCTCAGTCGGTTAAGCGTCCTGATTTCAGCTCAGGTCATGATCTCATGGTTTGTGAGGTCAAGCCCTGCGTCGGGCTCTGTGCTGATAGCTCAGAGCCTGGAGCCTGCTTCAGACTCTGTGTCTCCCTCTCTCCCTGCCCCTCCCTGCTCACAATTTGTCTCTGAAAAATAAATAAACATTGAAAAAAAAATTAAGGAAAAAAAATGCTTTCAGTTACCACCAAGTGGGGTCTGTAGGCTAGCTTTAGGTTTCCTGGATGGTAGGTTACATGAGAGGGTGTGATGTGTGTCTCCCCCAGACCTTTAGCCTTATTGACATGTAATGGACATATACCATTGTAGAAAGTTTGACGAATGCAACCTGGTGATTTGGTGTAGATACATAGGGTGAGATGATTGCCATAATAAGGTCATTTAACACACTCGTCACCTCAAATAGTTACCTGTGTGTTGTGGGTGGGAGGGTGAATGATTTTAGGATTTACAATCTGTACCTTTTAAGTAAACAGTGCAGTATTAACACTAGTCCCCATGCTGTACATTACAGCCCCAGAACTTATTCATTGACTTACGTACCATGTTCACATTACCCCTTCCTCCCCCCCCCCCTTTCTCCCTCTCCCATCTCTCCCCTCTCCCCCTCTAGATATCACACACACACACACACACACACACACACACACACACACCCACCCACCCACCCACCCACTCCACTAGCAGTCAATCACCAGTCTTTGTTTCTTGGAGTTTCGGTTTTTTTAAATCCCACAGACAAGTAAGCTCACTCTTTCTTTCCCTCTGACTCACCTCACTTAGCATAATGCCCTCAAGGACTATCCATGTCCTTCTTGGCAGGATTTCTTCCTTTTTTATGGCTGAAGAATATTCCACTATATATTTTATGTACCCCATTTCCTTTGTATTTGAGAGAAAGCCGGTGAGGAAGGCAGAGGGAGAGAGAATCCCAAGCAGGCTCCACGCTCCGCGACCTTGGCACCCTGACCCCAGCAGAAACCGAGTCGGATGCTCAATAGTGAGCCATCCAGGCGCCCCTACCGCATTTTCTTTATCCGTTCACCCGTGGACTCTTAGATTGCTTCCAAGGCTTGGCTGTCAGTGTGAATCACACTGCAATGAACATGGGATTTCAGGTATGTCTTTGAGAGCGTGGTTTCACTTCCTTCGGCTGCACCGCTGAGGTGGGATTGCTGGACCGTATGGTAAGTTCTTGTTTTAATGTTTGGAGGAACCTCCTGTTTTCCACAGCGGCTGCACCAGTTTATGTTCCCACCGCCTGGACAGAGGGCTCTTTGCTCCCCGGCCTCGCCTGCACTTAGATGTTGCTCAGCGAGTTGTTTTGCTGTCTGATGTTTATATTCTGCGTTTTCACATTTGCTTAAAATGAGTTCAGTTCACGGGAAAATCGGCCTCCCGTGGCGGGCCTCCCTGGGACAGCCTGTGAGTCCCCGTGTGGTGTGTGACACTTTCTTCCTCAGGCCTGGCTGGAGGTTTGGGGTCTGTGAAGCCCTCAGTGGACCCTGCCCAGCTGGGCCACTCCAGGCCCCTGGGAGCCACACCTCCCTTCTCCCCCAGTGTGGCTTTATGGTTTTATGTTGGAGCTAATCAGCATGGAAACCCAGGGGTGTGAGGTTGTCTTTGTTGTTTGCTTCCAGAAGAGGTCAGGAAGGAAGGAATAAATTGTACCTTTCTTCCTGGAAAGTTCTTCTGTGGCAAGTGATCCGCGTTCCCAAACCTGGTTCTGCCAGGGGCTGGCTGGGGTGGCAAGATTCCCTAGGCACGCCCTGGCGTAGCCTAGGCCGCGTCCCCCCTGGGGGTGGATGAGACCCCACTTCACAAAACCTAAGGCCCCATGTTCAGACATGGAAGGTAGCGTCTCTCTTCTGTCATTGTTGCCGTCTGGCTCAGTCCTATCATGGAATCACTTTGCCTCCGTTCCCTTTTCAGACACACACCCACACCCACACTTACATTGTGTAATTAGTGCCTAGTTCCTGGGATTGCCCTTTTCTTCTCCTTTCTGGAAGGGGAAGCCGAATGAGGAGAGCATGGATATTCTGTGCTTTCTGAGTGTTACTTTTCCTGTTCAGTCATTGCCTTTCTCTCCTGTGAAATACATTTGAAATTTCATTGCTGATTGATTCTTTTTTTTTTTTTCTCACTGAGTAGTAATTCATCTTGTGATTCCTAGCTCACGTTTGTTGGGGTCTTGATAATCCTAGAGCTGAGAGACCGTGATATTCGAGAACAAGAACTTGTTCTAACCTTCCCAGTGGCACTGGCAGCCTCCGCGGGTGCACGCTGTTACTATTTGCAGTAGTCATTTGGATAACATTTTCTGCTTTTATTTTTTTTAAGTTTATTTTCAGAGAGAGAGAGAGAGAGAGAGAGAGAGAATGAGCGCGTGTGAGAGAGCACGCAAGGGAGGGGCAGAGAGAGGGGGAGACACAGAATCTGAAGCAGACTCCAGGTTCTGAGCTGTCAGCATAGAGCCTAATGAGGGGCTCGAACTCACAAGCCATGAGATCATGACCTGAGTTGAAGTCAGGTGCTCAACCGACTAAGCCACCCAGGTGCCTCTCTGCTTTTATTTTATTTTTTTTAAGTTTATTTTCAGAGAGCAAGAAAGAGAGACAAAGATAGCACAAGTGGGGGATGGCCAGAGAAAGAGGGAGACAGAGGATCCCAAGCAGGCCCCCACACTGTCGGCGCAAAGCCCAATGTGGGGCTCGAACCCACGAACCGTGAGATCATGACCTAAGTATCTCTGATGAAATGTCCATTTCAGAAAGGGCTAGGTGAAATCTCCCGATACCTGGAATTGTGTGAAACGAGACCAGACAGAGGTAGACGTGGAAGGGAACGGTGGCGAGAATTAGCTGGGGAAGTGAATTCCTGTGGTTCTGTCTCGGTGCCCTTTCTGGGGTGTGGGGTTATCCCCCCTCTCTGAGGGTATTTTGGGTGGGTGGGGGGAGGGGGTAGACAGCCTTGAGTGTCCAGCTGGAAATGTGGTCCAACCAGGCTCCTTTACAAGGTGCTAGAGGTAGAGCCTCAGGACTTCCCAGTCGCTTCCCAGGACTGACGTGGGGCCAGGAGTGTGGTGTTTGGCCCTCAGCGACGCTTCCCAGGACTGACGTGGGGCCAGGAGTGTGGTGTTTGGCCGGCGGGTTGACACAGTTGAAGATGGAGTGGATTCCTTGAGCTGGGAGTCACAAGGTGAAATGCTGCTCCCTTTGATCGAAGGGAGACCATTAGGGCATGTTTAGGGTGCTGGAGTTGAAGACACTCATTAGAAAGTGAGCGGTTGTGCACCCCCAGCCCTCAGCGGCTGCCACCCACATCTATGAACAGGATTCTGATTTGCCCAGTTTGCTGGCATAGCGTTTTGCAGAAGCCAGCTGTGAGGAAGCGTGTACTTAGCTTCTTTGAGTTAATCAGTGGATTGCCGAGAGAGAAGGGTGTAGTTTATTTCCGTGATTCCAAGCATATGCCATTGTTTCCCAGCGTTTGGGATGATGTGACCGTTTTCTCCCCTATCCCGCCCCACTTCCTGCCTGCCCCCTCCCTTACCAGCAGCGCCCCCTTGGGCCCTCCTTTGCCTTCAGAGGGGGCTGGCCTTGTGGTGGGGAGGTGCGGCATCGCTGGAGAGAACCACGAGGAACATTCCCTCGACAGAGTGCTTCGCCCACTCAACTGACATGGCTGGTTTTGGTTTGGGCTGGGCAGTGGGGATGGGAGAGAATGGGGCCATGGCCAAAAATGTGCCCATGGGACCCATCACAGAAATGACTCTATGTGGAAGCTAGATTTCAGAGCGTTGGGTTAAAAACATAAGATTTTGGACGTTGGTCACTTATTTATTTATTTTTAAAGTTTATTTTGAGAGTGGGGGTGGGGGTTGCGTGCAGGGTGTGGGGGCAGACAGAGGCAGAATTGCAGGCAGGCTCTGTGCCGTCAGCGCAGAGCCAGATGTGGGGCTCGAACTCACTAACCGCAGAATCACGACCTGAGCTAGAATCAAGAGTCAGATGCTAGGGGCACCTGGGTGGCCCAGTTGGTTAAGCATCCGACTTCGGCTCAGGTCATGATCTCACAGTTCATGGGTTCGAGCGCCGCGTCAGTCTCAGTGCTGACAGCTCAGAGCCTGGAGCCTGCTTCAAATTCTGTGTCTCCCTCTCTCTCTGTTCCTCCCCTGCTCGTTCTCTGTCTCTCAAAAATAAATGTTAAAAAAATAAATAAATAAAAAGAGTCAGATGCTCAACTGAGCCACCCAGGTGCCTTGGAGGTTGGTCAGTTTCAAACTTCTGGCTCATAAACACTATTGATAGCTCCCCTTGTTGAGGTTTGCTTCAGTGGCTAGATCTCTACCCTTCTCCCCCATTTATTACCCCCTCCCATTGTTTTCACATTTTATTAGGAGAAGCCTGCAGAGCTTCTGAATTCTCTCCCAGTTCTTCCTCTCTTTTCCTCTGCTATTGGTCGTCCAAAACAATCGGAACCAGGCAGCCCTGAAGCACAGTGACAGGTCAGTGGCTGTGGCCTCCTTTGGTAGGCAGTGGACCTCGGGGCTTTATCGCTTCCTGTTTGTCGACCAGGAAAATGGGCTCAAGCAGTCAGGGGTAGTAAGAAGGGCTTAATTGAACAGGAAGTCTTCGAGCCCTTCCGAGTTGAAGTGGTGCATGCAGCTTGGGTGTTTATCTGGAGTCTTCTACAAGAGGTTGCACTTCCCTCTGGTTTGTTTCCTGGAACCATTTTGAGTGGGGGTCGGAAACTGTCAGGGAGTTCAGGTGCTCAGAGGGAAGCTGACTAGTCCGTCAGCCTCCGCGTCAGGTGAAGGGGAGGGCTGGCTTGGATTTCTGCATGCTTCCAGTCTCTCTGTGGGGAGTTTCTGCCACAGGCTTTGCTCCGATCCTGTACCAAGTCCACCGAGCTATTTTTGTAAGGATCCCAGCAAGTATGAATAGGAGATCTCCGGAAAGGGGCGATAAATCCCTCCTCTTAGGAACAGCAGGGTCTTTTGTTGGTTAAATGGCTGGAAGTCAGATAATTGTATTTGACAAGCTCCTCCCGGAGGTCAGAATGATGTTTCTCTCTTGGAGAAACTTTCGTTTTGTGATGTGAGGTCTAGTCGGGAGACTTTCTCACCAGACCCTTCTGAGGGTTCGCTTCAGCCGCCCACAGTAAGGGTGGGCGGGTGCCCTGCAGATGTTCACTGTCTGCTTGTCATCTGCTGCCACCCGCAGATGTGGCCTCTGTCCACTTAGTGCATGCCTGGCATCAGGTAAAGGCCGGGGGGGGTTCCCACCTTGCAAAATCAGCCTGGGCCTGCCAGGTGGCGGAGGAGGAGGAACTAGGAGAGAGGTACCTTACATAGTCATGGATGGTTACTGAGAGTGTTGTGAGTTGGAAGATGTGATGAGGGCACCTCCCCCTCCTTCCTTCCCCTTTGTTTTTCTGCTTTAAGAAGTCACTTGGTTTGGTTTGATTCAGCGTCGCCATTTGGAAAGATGTTTCTGTTTCCTGGCCTCACCTGTGGTTCCTCTGTGCAGCCTTGAATATGGGTAGGGATTCAACATTGCTTGGAGAATATTCTTTCTAGGCATGGTTAGGTAGGAAGGTGATTTCCATGTCTTCGATGGAGTGTTTTGCCTTCCTTGTGTTTTTGTTTAAAATGTTTTAAATTTGTTAAAATTCCAGTATAGTTGACGCTATAATTTAATGTTAAATTAGTTTCAGGTGTACAATACAATGATTGAACAATTCTGTACATCACTCCGTGCTCATCACGGCCAAGTGCCCCTCCTTAATCCCCATTACCTATTTCACTCATCTTCCCCCGCCCTTTCTGGTGACCATCAGTTTGTTCTCTGTTGTTTAGAATCTGTTTCTTGGTTTGACTTTTTTTCTTTGCTCATTCGTTTTGTTCCTTAAATTCCACACATGAATGAAATCCTATGGCATTTGCCTTTCTGTAACTTAATTCACTTGGCATTATACTATGACACTAGCTCCATCTATGTTACTGATGGACGCAGGGCAAGATTTCATTCGTTTTTATAGTCGAATAATATTCCATTGTGTATATGCACACCGTGTCTTCTTTATCCATTCATCTGTTGATGGTCTTGCCTTTAGATTGACACGCTTTGGTTTTTCATGTAAATTTCCATGCCACTGATGTGTGTGTCCTAGATCCATCATGGCCGCCTCCAGGAGTGCCCTGGAGCCTGAGATGAGTCCCGGAGTCGGGGATGCCACATGAGCTCCCGGGTTCCAGTGTAAGAGTTTAGTGCCATTACTCCAGGGTCACAAAGCACAAACAACAAAAAGGAGGGTACTTGCTGGTCTTACATCTGCTAGCAGATTCTTTAATCATTCACGATCATGGTTTCTCATCTTAGGTAATTGTCATAAAAGCCTGGACCTTTTTTACAAATGTTCAAGAAGAGAGAATGTGTGCATTGTGGTGAATCCTTTCATTACAGAACAGACTTCACTTGGCATTTTGGTTGGTGAGAGCTTTAGTAACCCCCCGTACTTCAAAAATCACACATGATTTATGTTTCCGCCTACTGCATGAATTTCTGTCAGAGCCCCAAGATGAATATTTTGGGTTCCTTAGTAAAGGAAACATTAGGACCGTGGTGCATTACTTTAGGTTTGCTTTATCTTTTTTTTTCCCCCCTTAAGTTTATTTATTTATTTTGAGAGAGCGTGAGAACATGAACCAGGGAGGGGCAGAGAGAGAATCCCAAGCAGGCTCCACACTGTCTGCACAGAGCCCAGCTCAGGGCTCGATCCCACAAACCATGAGATCATGACCTACATTGAAATCAAGAGTCAGACGCTTAACTGACTGAGCCACCCAGGTGCCCCCTTGCCTTATCTGGGTGGTAAGAATCCCTTTTGGGGGAGATGCATATTTCAGAAGACAATCCAGAGGGTTTTTGCCCTGGCAGATTTTTAGTAGCTACATAAAATGCTGGGTTGGTAGTTCCCGTGTATCTTCCAGACAAGGCACTTGAGTTGCAATGGAGTTGATGGGATAAAAGGGCAGTGGTGTTAGTGTTCATATTGCTGCTTTCCTCACACAGTGCTGGTTTCTTAGCCCCCATCATTTCTTACCCGCATTAGTGCACGACCTAAAAATTGGTTAATACCAGGGCTTTTCATAAAGCCGTGAAACTGGGAGCCCGTTCTTTCCTGCAGTGGTGATCTCAGAGCTGACATCTGAAGACTCTCTATTGCCATCTCTTGGTGCTTGTTGGCTACTTCATGGGATTTCCAGGGGGACGGGGAAATTGTACGGGATCCCTTCTCAGCTGACTTAACTGAGAGGCAGGGATGGGAGAAGCCAAAGCCTACTCTGGATTGTTCTGGGACTAGCTGGCGTTCTGAGCACTGCCTTTCTGCTCTGGTGTGTCATGTGCTGGTGGGGCTTCGAGTCTCACCCACCATGCGACTCCGTGGAGAATGTTTCTGGTGGGAAGTTCATTCCCACAGGACTGACTCCAGTTACACTCTGAGAAGGATTCCAGTGGATTTTGGTTTTTGAAGGACGAGCTGTGAAGCACTGCGAGATGTGATTTCCTCCCGTGTTTTTCTCTCTTTCCTTGAAGGAAGACCTGATTCTGGCCTCACAGAGTGATTCACTGTCCCTCCCCAGTCATCACCGTTGCCAGGACGCAGGGAGATTTCTGGCCTTTGGCAATTGGATATCAAGTAACCTAAAACTGTGAAAATGCCTTTTTTTTTTTTCCTTGAAATATTTTAAAAACAAAATTGGCATGCCACCTCCAGATAGGGTGGAAAGGAAGATCAACATTTTAACTGGCTCTTTGAGGCTTTTAAAACTGAATGTACTTCAGATAAATTGTTCACACCTTGTAACTACAATAATGTATTAGGAATTTCTTCGGCCAGATCCTGGCTAGATTCCTAACTTGCATGTGGTGTTCTGGGACTCTTCCCTGTTTTGCTCCTGCTATAGGATACAGTTTTTGCTCAGGATTGCTCTGAAACCCAGTCTTTGTAGAGAAAGAGCATTTGCAGCTCTTGGATCCGGGTTTGGAGTTGGATCCCTGATTTAAAAAAAAACAAAAAAAAAAAAACAAAAAAAAAACAAGGCGGGGTTATGGTGCCTGGGGTGGCCAAACAGACAGCTTGCCATAGGTGATAAACCACAACACATGTGACATTTGTGACTGACAGAACAAAAGGGCTTTGTTGCCGCTTTAATTGTTGATTAATGACGATCCCTCTCAAATTTGACACGGTTGCTTTCTAGAACACAAAAGAAGTCAATGTCACGTATTTCCTTGATCATGAGACAGTCATGATTTCCAGGCAGTCCGTGGCTCTTTGACATTTCAGGGTGTCACATAAGATTTAAGGGGGAAAAACCCATAATTGCATAATTTTTAACTAATTGAATCAAAAACTTTACTGCACGTTACTTTCCATACCATTTGGGTAGGATGGCCCTGTCCCCCTGAGATTCATGCGACCAAGGACTGTTTTTCTTAGGAAGGTTCCCTGCTGCATTGCTTACTGGCATTTTGTGCTGTTTCTGAATTTTGACATTATTCCTCTTCCCTAATCTTTTCTGGCTCCCGTCTGCTTTCCAGTGGGTGAGTTCTGCGGGAGTGTGGTGCCCGTGAGCAAAGGACCCGTCTTCCCGAGGCGGGTGGCAATATGGGGGTTTGCAGGTCCTGCCCTTCTCGATGGGCCCGTGTTCTGATGGGCAGGGCTGGTAAATATACGTACTTATGGGATGTTTGTGTTCCTAAGGGTGTCTTTGGGTCCTGAATGAAGTTGATGTGTTGCCCTACATGAGGGACTCATTCGTAATTAGAAAGATTAAGTCTTAAGGAAGCAGAGTGTAGGATTACAAGTACAAAAGGAGTTGTGGAACACCTTTTGGCATTGTGCCATCTTTTAAAATCTCTGTATGTATTTTAGTTTTTCCACTCTCACTGTCTGAAGTGCGAGGCAGGACTTTTAGGTGAGATTCTGGAAGTTCCCCCATTTGCTGTGCCGCCAGAAAACCAGCGATTAGAAGGGTGGTGCTGGGCGTCTCGAACGTAGCGACACAGGCCTCTGGGAGGCCGAGGTTATGCTTTCCCTCTGGGCACAGGCCATAGATCGGTATTTCTCCTGTAGACTTAGGAAGTCACAGACCCAGAAGGAATTTATTACAGGAATTACTGTATTCAGGTTTTATTGATGAGGTCAGACAAGGTGGAGTTAGAAGGAGCCTCAGTTTTCTCCTTTGCGTAGCCCTCCCCCCCATCCCGTTAATAAGGAAATAGAAGGCCACCTTGCCCTAGATCACAACTTGGTTGCCCTAAAGCCCAGGTTTTGATACCCCTGTTGTTCATTCTCCGTACCTCTCTGACCAAAGCAGACTTCTGTGAGTGTTCGTTTTGAGGGGATTCAACCAATAGCCGTTCCTTTTGGGTAAATTTGGTTGATAGCACACTCGATTCTAAACAGCTGCCTATGTAACTTAATTAAGACAAGTGCCACAGATATTTCATGTCCTGTGGTTTTTAGCATAAACAAACTATTTCATCGCTTTATGGGTAACGCAGGAAACGAGGCCCGGGAATCCGTACGGCAAGAGCTCCAGAAACGCCCTAAAGCGAACATTCTCTGTAGTGAAACTCTTCTCCTGGAGCCAGCTGACCTCCCTTTTCTGTCCTGTGATGTCCTCACAGCCTGCTGAAACAAACACCGATAGGAACCACGGAGCAGGGTGGGAGGTGAGCCCAGAAGGGGCTCGTCCACTGACAGTGCTCGTTACTGTCTGGAACGAATCGGTCTCTGCTCGCCTCTGGGTTCACTCGAGGATGTGTTTATTTTCTCTTTACTATACAGGATGTTTACAACCATCCTGTGTGGTTTGCCCACAACTGCACTTGTATTTGAATTTGGTGGGCAGCTTGCCCTGGGGCAGGGGATACCCCCTGCTCGACCCCCCACAATCTCCAACGCGTGCACACACGTGCGCGTGCGCGCGCGCGCACACACACACACACACACACACACACACTCTTTCTCTCTTGTTTCTTTGAGTATCTGCCAGGTTTCTAGTGTGTGTGTCTGGGGGTAGAATAGAGTGGGTAATTATTTGGGGGATGGAAACACAGGAAATATATATATATATATTTTTTTTTTTGAATAGGCCTTTCAGTAAGTTGGCAAAGCTTCAGGCCCTGCTCCCACACCAGCACAAAGAACGCAGCCATGCTGGTCATTTTAAATTTGCCAGACACAACGTGTCTTATTTATTTATTTATTTATTTATTTATTTTTGAATGAACAGACCCTCCCCTCCCACCCATTCCTTGCTCTTTGTTTAGAATTGAGATGTAATCTAAATAATTGGATTTACCAGCTCACTTTTTTTCCTTTTTTTTAATATTGGAAAATTGAGTTAATAAAATGGCGTTTTGGCATACCCGTCCCTCCACAAGGGGCCAGCTGGGCATTGCTTTCAGTCCCCCAGTCCCCCTCGCTCCTGCCTTCTCCAGCCGAGTGGTGCACACACACACTGTGTCCTCCTCGGGTTTGTAAACTATCAGAAATTCTGGGCAGAAATGGAATTTAATTAACCTAGAAATTTGATGTCGTGCCATATTTAGGGCTGCCCCAGAGATTGAGGGCGCGGATAGCAATAAGCTGGTTAACTCTGTCCTGGAGAGCGAGCGCGAGAGGAAGCCCGGAATACCAGTGCCACCCTCCTGTGGGTCTTCTCATGGCAGGCTGCCCGGGAGCTTCTTCTGCACGCAGATCTGAGGAGGCCAGGAGGGGAGCACAGGGCTGGGGGGCGAGTTACAAAACAAAACATATTTGGCATAGAACTTAGCTCGTTGGTGGGATTTCTTTACAGGTGTTGTCTCATAGTTTATTAGCTTTCAAAATAGTGCTGGTGTTTCTTTTCTCCTGTAAAGGTTTTGAACTTTAAAAAAAAAAAAACTTAAATATGAAACATTTGAAGACTTATTTGGGTAAAACAAAATTTTTTTTAACTTATTTTGAGAACAAGGGAGGGGCAGAGCGAGAATTCCAAGCAGGCTCTGTGCTGTTGGTGCAGAGCCCCACGCAGGACTCGAACTCCCAAACCGAGATCATGACCTGAGCTGAAACCCAAGAGTCGGATGCTTAACCTGCAGAGCCACCCAGGTGCCCCTGTTTGAGTAAACTTTTAAGTGATCAAGCAAAACATTTCTTTTGGCTGTTGACCATGCCAGCTAAACCCCGAATGAGAGAAGACTCAGGAGAAAAAGAATGTCGCCTTTTGAGTAGCTTGGGGAATGGAAGGGAAAAGGAGAAAGATGGACCCTCCTCCCCAGCTCATTCAGCTCGGTACTGAAGTACACACAGTCTCTGTGTTCCTGGCCTGTGTGCATGAAGGTGTGGAAGGACCACACTCCTGGGGCCAGCGGGTTGTGGCCCATGGACAGTTGTGACGTACTGATCACAATGTGACGGGAGGGCACCTTGTGTCGCATGGGAGTCAAGAACCAGAACCGGACCCCCGCTTGGCTTTTGTTTGACGATATTGATGGTGGACAAGTGGCTTGGTGAGTTCTTAACTGAGTGATGACAGTTGTTATGGTAGAGATGATGACCTTGTGGGCAGATGCTTAGTAAGATTCCTGTGAAACGGGTTCTTTTCTTTTTTAAAAAACTTACGTATTTTTTAAAAGTTCATTTATTTTGAGAGCGCCCGTGCAATCGAGAGCTAGGGAGAGGCAGAGAGAGGGGGCGCAGAGAGAATCCCAAGCAGTCTCCGCACTGTCGTGCAGAACCCGACATGGGGCTCAAACCCAAGAATTGTGAGATCATGACCTAAGCCGAAGTCAAGAGTCAGATACTTAACAGACGCAGCCACTCAGGCGCCCCCAGACATTTGTATGTTTAACTGTGTGATTCCTCCAGAATGGATGGTGAGTGTCCTTCATCTGTGGTACAGTGGGACAGCGTTCCTGATGTTTGCTCCCATCGTTGCTGGAGGGCTTGTCTTCTGCACCTGTGGGCAGAGAGCCCAGTAGAGTGAATGTTGCAGGCCCCCAGAAGGGCAGGGGGGGTGGAATCAGGGGCTTGAGTAGTAGGTCAGGGGCAGTGTACTCCTTTAGGATGTCCCCTCTGAAGGGGAGATTTTTGAGCGGAGACAGGGAAGAAGTGACCTCCATAAAAAGTAACAGGCCTGCAGGGTTCCTGTCATTGGATGATGAGAAGAAGCCAGCATAAAGGAGAAGAACGTTCCAGGTGGAGAGAGCAGTCTCAAGGAAGCAAGATCCCTTGGGTTATTTTCCTCTGTCTTAGGGCATTTATTTATTTATATAGAATGACCTTTTGGGATCAGAGCAGTAAGTTGCCTTTCATCTCAGCATATTCTTTTCTTCCCCTTTGGGGACATTTTAGCTTAAATCGGATTCACCCCAGCAGGGCTGAGTTCTGTTATGACTGAATTGGCATGGGGCTCTTGGAGCCAAAAGCTTCTGGAGAAGAAGTCTCCCAGATGGCCTTGCCTGTGACAAGGCTGGGCCTCACTTCCCACTTAGATGCAGCGTGCTGTGATCGAGAAAACTCAGAACCGAGGACCCTGTGCTTGGCTTTTGGTCTTGTTGGTCCTGCCTCCCAAGCTGTGTGTGGCTGCTCAGTTGGTTGATCTGTGTAGTGAGGGTGATCTTTGCAAGATCCTTGCAAAAATTAAAGCCTTTAGCTTAGCTGAGTTTACTCATTTTGACAGAGAGCAAGGGAGAGAGGAGCGGAGAGGGGGGGGGGGGGGGGAGATAGCAGATCTGAAGCAGGCTCTGTGCTGAGAGCAGACAGCCTGATGCAGGGCTCGAACTCACAAACCGTGAGTGAGATCATGATCTGAGCTGAAGACAGGTGCTTAACTGTCTGAGCCACCCAGGCGCCCCAAAGCCTTTAGCTTTTACCATTTGTCTCAAACACCGAACAAATAGCAGCCCCTGTCTGTATTCTCTGAACTTGCTATCTGAATTTTTTAGTCCATTACGTCATGTATACACATTCGCATCATGGAAGGGAAGCAGCAGTGATGGGGTGGTTTGACCTGAGACCACTTCTCTTCCCTCACCCCAGCGGCCCCCAGCCCGTGAGTTTAACACACTGTAAGTAAAACGGGACTATATATATTCATCTATAAGTACATTTATTCAGGTCTTCCTCCGTTGGTTTAAGTTGGTTTAATCTGTTTAACTTGGCTAGCTGCAGCGTCTGATTTAATTGGTTTCATTGACTTAAGGATATACCTAGGATTCTAGAACGAAGCCTTCTAGAAAGGAAGAAAACTCCTTCCTTTAAAAAAATTTTTTTTTTCAAAAATGTTTGTTTTTGAGAGGGAGAGAGAAAGGGAGACACAGAACCATGAGATCGTGACCTGAGCCAAAGTCGGACGCTCCACTGACTAAGCCACTTGGGCGCCCCAAGAAAACTCCTTCCTTAATCAGTTAATAAAACACAAACGTGGAAGTGCATCCTGCTTTAGTTTATCCTTCTGTGGTTTGGATGAAGGACAAACCCCTCTGCAATTCTCTGTATTCTGGCATTTCTGTGTATCACCATTGGGCTGCCTGCCTAAAGGCCTAATTAGGAGCCCAGAGGCTTAGGAGACCCAGAATTCTGGATTCCCCTTGCCCCCTGGACTCCATATTCTCTTCCACCCCCATGAGGACCCTGAACCATCTTAGTTCAAACAGTATCTTCATTCTCAGGCATTTTCACTGTGGGAATGAAAAGGATGGTGCATGTTTCTGGGCAAAATGTCAGCTGATGGAAGGGGGCGGGCACACCAGCTGGCTTGCTGAGGTCTTTGGTAGGAGTCACGTCTGGCCTGCCCCCCCCCCCCCTATGCCCCCAACCTCTCTAGGTGCAGATATTCTGGTTCTTTAGCACATCTGGGGGACCCCCCCCCATCCCCCATTTTTACTGATTTAAAATCACATACACTCACTTCCCTGGATCGGGCATTTTAGGATGGAGTCACCTGTCTGTCCCTTAACATAGTGAGCTCACCCCATGGATTTTGCCTCTGAATTGTATCCTCCAGACTCCGTTGTTGTGCGGGGCCAGCAAAGCCAAGCCAACGTGTCTGTAATCCTCCTGGGACTGTGCAGGATGAGAAGCCAGACCGCAGACCTGCACTTTTTACAAAACAAAGATGCTTTGGGCTGCCCCTTAAAAAAAAATTGTATATATTATCTATATGATATAGATAATATATATAGATAACATAATTATATATTAATATATATTTTAATATACTATATTTAATAATATAATGTATAATTATATAATATATAATAATGATATATATTATATATTATATATATCATATATGTTATACAAAATTGGTTTGTCTCCCTCTGTCCTTGCTTTCATCTGAGTCTCAGAAATACTTAATCACTTGGGAGCTTGGCTTATTCCTCTGAGGGATAATTTATTTGACTTTTTTTTTTTTTTTTTTTAATTTTGTTAACTGCTGTATTTTTCATGGTCTCACTGAGAAAGTCATCAGGCAGAAAGTGCTTTATTTGAATGATGGCGGGAGCAGTTTATCGTTAAGGTCCTGAAATTATAAAATACTTCACCGCGTCCTGCTCTTGTCCTACGCGCCTTGTCCGTGTTTGCATGTTGGATTTTCATTAGGTCTGCACCACCTTGTGACATTTGTTGTTGCTGACTTAAAAAAAAGGGGGGGAGCAATCAACAGCATCCTGCGTGCACGCAGGAGGCGGTATTTCCGTGACCTTTCTCTCATGTCCAGAGTGTGAGTTGTGTCCATTTAGATGAAGAGGTACACGTTAATACAATTGCCAGTATAGAAAAAACAAACAAAAAAAAACCCTTTTCAGGTGGAATAAGATGAACTGGGTTTTTTCTTTGAACAGGGAGGAAAAGTTGCCAGAAGAGCTGGCTAGCTGCGTTGGGGTCAGCGTACCCTGCATTGTGGGCTTCTGGCTTGTTGGAATGTGCTAGTTGCTGGCCCATCCTCTGATGCCCATGCTGCTGGCTGTGGGTGCTGCTTCATGGGCCCTGCGAGTTGAATACAGAAATTGAGGATGAGCAGTGAGAGACTTTCAGTTACACTGCTTGTATATCTGTAGAATCTGATAATAAATTTGAGCCCAGTTGCCTTATTATTTTCTTTATAATTTTCTTTTTAACCCCAGCCTAGTCCTATTATAAAAATACCTTTCAGTAGGGGCGCCTGGGTGGCTCAGTCAGTTAAGCTTCCGACTCTTGGTTTTGGCTCAGGTCAGATATCACAGTTCGCGAGTTCAAGCCCCACACCGGGCTCTGTGCGGAGAGCGAGGAGCCTGCTTGGGATTCTCTCTCTCCCTCTCTCTGCCCCTCCCCCACTTGTGCTCCCTAGCTATCAAAATGAATAAACTTAAAACACACACACACACACACACACACACACACACACACACACACA
>NW_026058411.1:0-35068 GCF_023721935.1 Panthera uncia
TTAGAAGGAAAATAAAATTCCTGCCACTCTGATCCTATCTGATACCACTACATGGTATTTTCTTCCCCATTAGTATCTACGTTTACTTCTTGTTTCCATGGCAACCAACCACTTTTAGCAAAGTCCTTGATACCAGGTCTCTCATTTTCAGCAGATAATCTGTATTGTGCATTTCACTCCCCCCATTTTGGGCCTGAAATCTTAGTATCATCCAACTCATACTTCTCTAACAGAATCTATTTCTTTTTAAGTCTCTTTAGAAAAATTGTACATTTGTAGCATCATGTTTTCAAACAAACATAAGAAAAGAGATTCATAAATGTATCCACATTTTGCTTTCAGAAAAGACAGTTCAGTGGCCAAGGAGTTCTTTTTATTTCTAGAAACAAATATTCCGTGGCTTCTAGAATTTATACAACTGTTTTTATATTCCAATAACATGCTGATTTTTAAAACTAGCACCATGACCCATTTTTGATTTTTAGTTCACTAGCTGGCTCTATTCTGCTATGCTAATGTAAAAATGGAGTGCTTAAGGGCAGAAATGCATTCTGTTCCTTCTAAGACAACTTACACAATTTTCTCTAAAATTTTACTGAACTTCAACTGCTTTGTTATTTGGGGTTTCATTTCAGTTATCCAGATGCTACATACCTCATCTAATGAGCTATGCTGAAATTACCACTCAGGTTGGAAAGTCATTGTGTTCTACTGATTGATTTACAAGCTAGAATTTCAGTAGTTTTGTTTTCTAAGAAGTACAACAGTTTATTTCTAACCACAAGGGAGAAACAAGCAGAATCTTTCAAGAATGATGTGAGCTCTCAAAGCAAATAGCCTCTTCTGAGAAAATGGTTTATATGGACAAGTGAGATGATTGGATTTTTATAAAGAACTATGAAGCTACTTACCATAAAAGAGAGAAAAGTAAGAGCATAAGGAAATTGAACTTTAGGTTCATATAATAAAATATAAAGGACGGTGAAGTAACAGACTAAACTTACACCACAAAACGCCAAGAGCATAACCTATTTAATTAGGACATGCAAACTTCATAATTTTTAATGTTTTCTGACATTTCAGACAGGTTTTAAGAGGTAGAAAGATATTGGGAATTTACAAATATCTATTTCATCAGAAAAAAATTCTGAAACACTATTTCCGTACAGTTTAAATAGAGATTTAGACAAAATAATGCCTAAATATCTAGATTTTTTTTTTTCAAATCAATACTCTAGATGTTTTGTTACACGATGACAAGTAAACTGAAGTTTCCAATTATCATCAGGGATGGAATATCTGCACATGGAAAAGACCTGCCCTTTGAGGTCAGAGGTCTAAAACAGGAGACAGTGTGATTTGGCACACTTCATATTTATTTCTGTCTAGTCTGTGGATTTACTAGTCTGAGAGATGACCTTCCTTACCTGCCAAATTCTCACACATTAGTCACTAAGGATTTGTTGCGAATACTAAATGCAGTGTTGTGCTTTTCTCTGTTCTAATCTAGCCTGAAAAATCTTTGCAATAATCACCGTAACTTCTTCCTAGAAAATTTCACATAATTTTAAATATTTTGATGTTGGAAATTTCTGTATGTATTTATATCAAATCCAGATTTTCCGCAGTAATACCAGACATAGCTGTATTGCAATGGAAGGACAGGTGGATTTGAAAATAGAATGCACAAATAGATGCACAATGTAGCACAATTAGCTTTCATTGGCATTTCATCAAGTGCAAAAGTGTTGCTAGACATACTCTGAAAAGAATATGACTTCTCAGCACTCCTTCCTTCCCTCATTCCACATGGAAAGAGAGAAATATAAATCTGGTGGATCATATTTCCTACTCTGGGAAAGATTGTAATTGTGATGGTTGGAATTTTCAAGAGGTGAAGGATCAAAGGTAAATAATGATCAGATAGAAGTGGTCTGTTCTCACTTATTTCAAAGTGACTGGAGGGATTCACGCTAACCATCTTTCTCTCCTCTGTGGCACTTTCTCACTTGCATTGTGGCAGGGAGTCCTTTGACAATCATTTGTTGTTCAACAATGCTTAGAAAGAGATGATGATGGTTTAATATCCTTCCGAGTGTGCCCCCAGTGGAGATATACGTAGACCGACAGACAGATATTTCTGAGAACTTTCTTAGTATTTTGGTGCTAGCCCAGGTTTTAGCTCCATTTCATTTGGTTGGAAGAACTTTCTCAAGGATGAAAAGAAAAAAACAAAGAAATATTTGAAAACTCTGAAATCTTGGAATTGATAAAGAAGAAAAATATTATCATATCTGAAAAATTTCCCAATTTGTTCCTTTCACAGTTATTCTTAAAATATCTTATTGAGCTCCCGTGACTGCTAAAACTTTTCATAAAGTGGCTTTCATCAGGTTTACAACTTAGGATGGAGAGGGTATGAATACAAATAAATAAGCAAATAAGTAAATAGCATAGTATGCTATTATGAATTGTGTTAATAAAGCTTATACCCAAAGAAAAAGAGTAGAAATGAATCAGGGAAGCCTGCTTACATAAGGCAGTCAGGGATGGGGAGGAAACCACAATGTGCTATGAGTCTCACTCTTTACTGAAGGATGAGAGTACAGTCATGAAGAGAGCAGTACCGGAGCAGCCCACGTGGAGGCAGGAGACTAGACAGAAGCTTTAAGTTAAGAAAAGTCCTGAAATGATCAAGAGCCTGAAAGACCCAGGCAGTTGGAGCAAAGTGTCCAGGAGGAAAAGTATAGGAAGTAGTTTGGTAGAGAAAGGCCATGCTGGGCAGTTTTAACTATGCTAAACGCAATGGGGAGTCCTTGAACATTTTTGAGAGAGCTCTCATTTCTATGACCAGGCTGTTTACTTATTTCAGTACTAATAACATTGCTGTATATTTCCCACAACACATTCCACCTTTCTTAGCAAGCCTGAACTTCCTTAAGCAGTCTTATTTATTTTTAAATACCAAGGTCTGATATGGTGGTTGGCATATAGAAGGATCTATATTAGACCTTTGTTCAGTGAACAAATGATCAAATAAACTACTAGATAAATGTCGTGTTATCACCACCATCCCCTGGTTTATTGTAAAGGAAAACAATTTTAGTAAGGAATTTATCAGACTTCACTTTCTGCACCAATGTTACACTCCATCAGAGCTTCTCTTTATGTCTTTTTATGTATGTGTTTAGTATAGAAATATTTAAATTATCAACAATATTTGGTCAATGTGGTCCTCTATGGTCCTAAAAATGTCTGCAGACTGGCCTCTGAAGCCTCATTCCTTGTTCAAATCTACTTAGTAATTTCCAAAATACTAACCAGAACCACAAATAATATTCTAAGCCTAATCACCACATTTTCCTCAGTAGTACAAGTTATAATAATAATAGTTGTTAAATAATTTTTAAATAGTAGTTATTTCAGGTCAATCCAATTCCCCCTAAGAGTAACTGCAATAAATAAGACATTTTAAACTTCTTTTAAAAGCAATATTTTCTAGGATATTTGTTTATTGAGATCTTAAAACAAACCACTATGAATTGGCCTCCTCATAATTTCCCCCCAGATTGAAAAGTGTCTTAAAAAGACATCTAAATAGTTCATGTGAAATGTCAGAAGGAAGCCTCCTAGGAGAAGGAAGATGTAACATGTCTCAGCAGGTTCTAGGCCCTACCTAAATGTGAATATGCAATAACAAGTGCTAAATATAATTAAGAGCTAAAGCAAAACAAGTGGGAACAATATGAGCCTGCAGTGAGGATCAGTAAAATTCCATTTTTTATTGCTACCATTTGATCGCATTTCCCATAGAGTAAGAAAAACATGAAATATTTGAGCATCTCACTGTAACGTTAATAAATAATGTTCCAAAGATGGTCTCTTGAGAGGTCATTCAATCTTTAGCACTGAAGAGTTTGCCTTTGTCAAATGAAAGCAGATCATTAGATGATTAAATGAATGTGTATGCACGCACCCATGTGGGTGGTTTATATGTATTTTGTTTCCAACCTTCCCTAAATCCTTTTACGTAATAGGAGCAGAATAAAGCACGTTGTAGTCCCATTGGACCATCTCCTGCATTCAATACAGATAATTCCCTCTTCTAAGAAATGAAGATGCTGTGAGACTGATTTGAACCATGCATTTGACCCCTTTACAGAACAACATATCCCCTCAGGCTCTTCTTCATGTAGTCTGTGGTTGGCTTGTAGTTAGCATTTAGCTAGGGCAGGTCTAACCTGTTGAGAATTGGAGAGATCACTGTTTTTTAAAGCCCTATGGCTGAAGACTGCCTTAACAATCTCCATTTGACTTTGACATTTGTACCTTAGAAAAAGAAGCAAATTCCCTGTCTTTGGTCTTATCATGAATCATTCGATACACATCCCTTTAGCCTGGTCCCAAAAAAAAAAAAAAAAAAAAAACAAAAACCCGGAATTAAAGTCAAAGATAGATGTTTTCCTCGTATCTCAATTGACTGCTTACAAAAAGAATTATTTCACACAAAAGGTTGTTCAGATGAAATAGATCGATACACAGAAGTATAAAATCTATCTTCCTGTTCAACCAAATTGCTAAGATAATTAGCATGGGGGACTTAAGAATCCTTTAGATACTTTTTGTTTTTGCTTTAAAGGTCAGGAGAGACTTTGTATTCTGAGGGATGGGAAAAATCCTGTTTTGTTGTGAATTGACACAGAGTTCATCAAAGTTAACTGGCAAAAGACTGAACTATGAAGCTATGCACAACAACTTTCTGCCTCCTAAGTCAAAAATATATTTGAGACGGGAACAAGATCTCCTGCCCTATGAAGACAATAGTAAATTAAGATGTTTCAGCCAGCTGTGAGAAAGTGTCTGGTCTGAAGATTAGAACTAGGAAGAACCACTGGGTAGAGGGGTCATTCAAACAAAGGGGAAATGCATCTCTTTTCTATACATTTATTGGCTTCTTCCTTTCAGAGAGCTCTCTGATTGGGTTTTCCAGCAAAATCAGCCATCCTATGTTGGCAAAGTGATAATAAAACCGGAACGTGGAATCTAAATGTTTTACTCATATTAGTGGGCCTAGAGGTTTTTCTACATTGCCTTAAGTCTGATTACTAACAACCAGAAATTGGTGAGGGCCTCAATTAACAATTATTAAACTCCAAAAGAATTTTATTCGTTTCCACTGGTATTGAAAGTTATTATTGTTATCCAAAGGTAAGATAGTCATATAACTAACTTTCTTTCCAATCTTGACCACATAAAATATATTTTGCCTAAAATGTCATCATAAACTGTTGGAAGACCTACTTATGAGGATGATGGAACAATAAGATATTGATATGCTTACATTTTTTTGTTTTAAAATTGGCCAGTGAATACCTAATACATAGTAGGTACAATGCCAGGGACACCAAATTCAAAGATGGGGTCTTTTATAAGAGATCACAATCTAATGGAGAGTTCTAATTGGTCACATCTAACAGCTAGTATCAGAGATTCAGGAAATTCACTCAATTAAACTTAAGAAAAAGCAGGTTTATGTAAGGATATATTTATTTTTATATCATTATATGTAATATATCCTTTCAGTATATTGTAAATATAATTGTATACACATAATATATAATAATTTCTGATAATGTCTTTAGTGCATTTGTAATATATTTTATATGTATGAACCTGAAACTGACGGAAACAGCCCAGAGGTCACCTGTGCTTTGCTCTCTCCCCACCTCCTTCCTTCTCTTTTTCTGTTTCCTAAGCATATTCTCCTTCCTTTTCTCTCTGCCTATGAGAGTCTATCTTTTATGTTTCCCTCCTACCATTTCAAAGGTTTTGTTTTTATGAGGATTTGCATCCATTTATTTACTTGACAAACAGTTCTTAACTATATACTATGTGCAGGCACAATATATGGAATGTTAAAGAGAAATAAGAGGGATGTGAGGAAGAAATTACACTGGATTCATTGAATATGGCAAGACAGTTATTCAAGTTACTGTTGTGGGGGAGAGGACTTCAACACAGAGCTGCACTCACCCCCATCGAAACAAAAGACAGGAGAGTTTTTAAGCACTTGGAGTGAGCTGGTAGAAAAGTACTAGAGAAAGTTAAGGGGGACTTCAGTCAATGTGACTAGGTCACCAATGTTTGCTAATTGGTGCTTACTGACCTTAGGCTCCCACCCTCCCACAGAGCTGGGGAGATTGGAGTTCAATTTTTCTTGATGATTACATTTGAAAGGGATGTCTCTCAGGTCTTTGAGAAAGACATCCTGTGCGTGGGTTGTAAAACTGGCTGGAAGAAAATTTACATCACAAAGAAGCAGAGAAAAAAATTACTATTGCAAGTTTTCTAAAGCAAATGCTCTAAGAAAAAGGAGGTCAGGAGCTTATAGTCAGAAATTAACTTGTCTAAAGTTTAGTCAAGCTGAGGGGACTATTAAGACTGTATTGGTCAGATATAGCAGGCAGAAAATTAGGTACTAATCCCTGTCCTCTTGAAGCTTAAAGTCTAGGAGACTATATTGATAAAAAAGAGTTTGAGTAAATAAATAAAAGGATATATCTGATTAAGCATTGTAGTAGGAAACAAAGCAGGGAAGAAGGCATTGACCACAGTGGGTGAGGAGGTAGTTCAGTCTTAAATATGGGGTCATGGGTGTCCTCTGAATAAAGTAACCTTTGAGCAAAGTTGTGAGGGGAATAAAGTTAAGTCAAGGAAAATTTAAGGGAAGAGAATTACAGACAGAGGTAAGAACCTGTGTAAAAACTCTGAGTCAGGAGCATGTTTGATGGGAGCCCTGTGACCAAGGAGGACAATAGAAAATGAAGTCAGGGAGATAACAGGGAGGAGGGAGACCAGAGCATGTAGTGACCTTTAGGTCATAGCAGGGATTCTGACTTGTGTATTGTACGAGAGGGTCACAGAGGAAGGGGAACATCCTGTGACTAATGTTATAAGAGCATTGCTCTGGCTACTGCATTAATAAAAGTGTATCATGGAGGGGTAAATGCAGAGGTTGGGAGACATAAGCGGTATATGTCTAAGAGACATTTGGAATCTACAGTTAAGGGAAGTAGTATGAACTGGAGATTAAAATGTGTGAACTATCAGTGTATAGATGTCATATAAAACTACCTAGCTGAATGCAAATACTAATAAGAAGAGTCTAGACAGAAAAAGAGAATTGACTTAATGCATGGAAAAAATGAGAAAAACAGCTGGAGAGGCTGGCTCCCAAGGAGAATCAGTGAGGTAGAGGGAAACCTGGACAAGTATGATCTCCTGAAGGACAGGTGGACAAAGTGTTTCATGGAAGAGGGGTTGACCAGTAGAATAAAACCTCTGAGTCATCAAGCAAGAGAAGGACCAAAGGGTACCTCTGCAGTAGTAGAGTAAAAGCTTGATTTGAGTGGGCTCAGGGAATTAGAGAACCCTGTTATTACATCTATTAGAGATGACTTTATCCCAGAAATTTTGCCATTGAAGGGAGAAGAGAAACAGGTCAGTAGCAAGAAGGAGAGATAGAGTCAAGAAAAAACATATACATATGTTTTCCGATAGAAGAAGTTATAGGATATTTGTAGTTGATGAGAATGATTTATTAGAGTGGAGAGTGATAAGGTAAGAGAAAAAGGAGAGAATCATGAGACTGATATTCTTGAATACATGAGAGAGATAGGATCGAGTGTACCAGGGGAGGGTTGCCCTTACACAAGCACTGTCAGCAGGTACATCTGTAGTAAAGATGGGGAGGCAGAGTATGTGGGTACAGATGTAGACAGGTAATCAGACATGGAGATATGGACTTGCAAAAGTACTCCCAGAAATTCTTTCACCTCCAATTTAGGACTCAGCTCTTTGTAACTAGGTTTGCCCAGAGAACCTGATCAGTCACTCAAATGTTCATAGCTGGTATGCCATTGGTCATAAGTCATAGGTCATTTTGGATCCTTTGCATTCTTTAGACTAACTGCCTTCATGTTGGCTAAACATTCCTGGATGGAAGTCCTTACCAGAACAGAATTGTGGTCCAACTCACAGATCTTTATATAGCAGGGATGAAGGGAAAACTGTTTTCCTTGGAAGAGTTCATGACTGGTAGTTCTGTAAATATGTCTTAGTGTGTGAAGAAAGAAAGATATAAACACTTATAGAGATAACAAAGTGCTACAGGCCATGACATAAATCATTATAAAATACAGAGCTTGAATAAACTCAGGAGAGGAGAAAGTCATAGCAGAATGACATCAGAGAAGAAAAGAGCTGAGTCTGGAAAGCTTAGTGCCAATTTTCAAAAAGATATACAAGGAATAGAAAAAAATTGAGCCTTAAAATATAGATAGAGCACATTCCAGGAGCTCCAAGTTGCTCAACATAGCAGGTGTATAACGAGGTGGGGTAGGGCAGAGGGAATGAACTGAGAAGTCAGTTTAGCAAGAAATAAAGAGGTAAGAGGATAAAGACTCTACAAAATATGCAAAACAAGCTTTGAGTTCATTTTGTGTGTCACACAAAGCTAACAGTGGTTTTAGTCATATTGGTATTTTGTGAAGATATCTCTGGAATAAGAATGTAGTTAATTGCTGGTAAGGGAGACTGGAAACTATGGAATAACCCAAGTGAGAGAGGATAGGATCGAAACTGGAATGGCAGCAATAGAGATGACAAGCTAGGAGACTACTGCCCCAGTGAAAGTTTAAGGGAGTTTATCTTATAAGAAAAACTAGGAGAGGTTATTTTCTGATTTTAATTACTAAACAGATTTAAATTAGGTACAAAATGTTCTATCCTATACTGATTCCCACTCTAGCATAAATGGTTTGGAAGGTTCTAATATATTCGTTACACTTAAGAAAAAATAGTTAAGTAACAATAAAAGTTCACTGCAGATGTTCAACTGGGAAAAAATGAAGATGGGTAGAAACTGTTTCAATATCTTAAGGGTGTTCATGTGTAAGAAAGAATTAAACTTATCTGCTCCAGCGAGCATAATGAGTTCCAATGGCTGGAATTTGCAAGGAGGCAGATTTCAGAACTTTGTGACATTAGAACTGTTGAAAGCAGAATGAGTTGCTTATTTAAATGTTAATTCCTTGAAAATAGCTACTATTTGTGATATGGACTCCATGCAAGCCACTCTATTAGCCACTTGACATGGTATCAATTCATTTCATTCTTAAAATAACCCTAAGTGATAGGTGTTATTACCATCCTATTTTATAAATTAATAAACAAGCTTAAGAATTTCACTGGTCACTGACTAACCCAAGGTTATTCAGCATGCAGGTTCTAACTCAGGCCCTCTGATTCCCCTATAGGGGTTTTGCCATCAGCCTTTCCATGAAATGGGTGACAGCAGCTGTGAAGAATATTGTGACAAACTGAATTAAAAGCTCTTCTACAATTCCTTTTAAGCACTAAGATATTTGAGCTACTCAGGGAGGGGATTCTGCTATTTTTGTACACTCGAAGCTTTTTACAATGCCTAGAGCGTAGCTTATTCTCAATAAATGTATGTTAAATTAATAGTTGAAAATTATACGATTATAAAGAAGGAGTGTAAAGCACTGTTTGGAAAACCTGTTGATGTGTTATTTTTAATCATCATAATGATTAAGAATTATATTTAGTGGGGCGCCTGCGTGGCTCAGTCGGATGAGCATGTGACTCTTGATTTTGGCTCAGTTCATGATTTCACAGTTCATGGGATCGACCCCATGTTGGGCTCTGTGCTGACAGCTTGGAGCCTGCTTGGGATTCTCTCTCTCCTTCTCTTTTTGTCCCTACCCCATTTGCTCTCTCTCTCTCTCTCTCTCTCAAAATATATAAACATTAAAAAAGAATTATATTTAGTATATGTCAATATTACTTGGTTTGGCTAAGCTAAAAATAACTGAAAATCAATAATATTACAAGAATAATAGATATAGAAATGACCTTGGGCCCAAGGGAAGTAAGAGTTTTATTTAATTGTTTTTGTATGTTGAACTGATATGATTGGGTTTGGATCCTGGAAAAGCTAGAGCAAATCTTTCCCTGATGTATTTTCCTCAGAAAGCGAATTTTATGAATAAGATATTAGCTGTTTTCAGCTTCCACAAACATCACTCAGATGGCTTTTGTTGGGTTAGAAAGGGGAAGATCTATTAAGTACTTACAAAATGATGTGGATTGTCTTCAAATTCTATACTTTATTGTAGCTAAGGTTATCATGTTAAGACAGTATGATAGAAAAGAAATATCAAAATAATAGGAGTCAAAAGATTTGTTCAGTTCTTTCTTTACCACTAGCTAGTATTGAACTATGGCTACCAGATTAATTAGAGTATATAATTACAAATTTAGGGGCACCTCGGTAGCTCCACCAGTTAAGCCTCTGACTCTTGATTTGAGGTCAAGTCATGATCTCACAGTTTATAGGTTCAAGTCCCTGCATTGGACTTTGTGCTGATAGCACAGAACCTGCTTGGGATTTTCTCTCTCTCTCTCTCTCTCTCTCTCTCTCTCTCTCTTTGTCTCTCTCTCTCTGTGTCCCTCCCTCACTTATTCTTTCTCTCTCTCCCTATCAAAAATAAATAAATAAAACTTAAAAAAAAATTAACCTTATTAACCCTGTAGAAAAAGGAGACAAACAGAACAACAGAGAACTTTGCTGTCCATTTGTCCATCATCTGAAGCTTGATTTCCTGCTAGTTGCTACGATTACTTCTACCCCACTTTTCCCAAGCATCATGGCACAACCAGTTGTAAATTTCTTATGTTAAGACATGACCACTGAGATGAAACAAAAGCATTAAGTTCAGAAAGTCACTTAGTTTTCCCACTTGAAGTTAAGTCCTCTTTAGTTTCACATGCAAATGTATGCATATGACATGCAGATTTTGTGGCCTCTAGATTCTCTGAAAATATCTGCAGCCTTATTTCATAATGACCAAGGTTGGTGTGGGGTTTCATTGAGCAGATTTGGACAATAAAACCTGTGGCCAACATGTTGGCTGCCTGTCTAACATAATGTCTGTAATCTTTAGTGACAGATTTTTGAAGGTAGGTTTCCATCACCTTGAAACTTAAAAATATATTAATAAAATTATGCTTTGGTGAAAGCTAATTTGGAAAATATATATGTACATTTTTAAATTTCTGATAGGGAAAAAATATATGAAAGACCACAGTGCTCAGCTGTGCAGAGAATTATGTATCTGCAATTTAGCAAAATTGAAAACAAACAAGCAAAAAATCAGTACGCACATGCACTGTTCTTCTTTAAATCCAATTTGGCAGATATTTTTAGCTTTGATGACAAGGCTTTATAAAAAGGCCCAAGAGGCCACCATGCACAGAACAGTGTAACTTAGAGATAGAAACTAAAGAGACAGAGGGTGAGGGAAAGTTTCCTCCCCTCTGCTGAAAGCTTTGGTGGCAACTATTTGAATTTCTATTAAAAGATACACATGCTGAGTGGTGTCTCACAGCTTATTTAATAGCATTATCAGATTGAAGACACTTCAGACCTGTATACATCAACAGAACAGTCATTTGTAACAAATTTCATTTTGCTTAGTGAAAAATGATGATACAGTAGGGCAAGCATGGAAGCCGGATCCCTCAGATTACAGATCCCTTGGATTAGAACCGGTCCCTCAGTGGCTTTTTCTAAGTCACTCTGCTGGTCCTTGACCTCTTCCCTATATAGCAGCAAATCTCAGTGGATGGCTGTCTCAGCCCTCCTTCTGTGCCCTCCCCCTTCACGTGCACTCTTGTTATTATCCATCTACTTCCAGGTGATGTGTGCTCTTAACTTATGCTGGCTTCCCAGCCACATGCCCACCACAAGTCAAAGGAACACCGATGACACCAAGAGACAATGTTGGGGACAACTCCTGAATGCTTATGGCATAGGGCACAAACTTTAGTGTGAATTTTAAATACAGTTCAGCTTAATAATGTTTTGTTTTCACAAGTTCCATTGCTCTAGCACAGATCTCTCTTCTTTAAGACAGGGAATTCAATTAATGTCCAATATGTCACTTTACTTAGCCACACTTTATAGCCATAAGACATTTTATGTCCCTTAGGGAACCTAGGATTTGATGAGCAAGTCTATAAATTGCCTATGATTTCTTTAATGTGTTTTTTCTTCCCCCCAAATATCTCTAATGCATTGATGTTCCAATCTGTAGAACTTCCATTTAAAAAAAAAAAAAAAAAAGGAAAAAAATCTGACAGCTTAAACACATCTAGCTGCTAATACCCTATAGTTGGCCTGAATTCAAATACTTAGAAAAGAACTAGATATCTCCTCTGTCTTGTTGCTAAAATTCCCATGGAACTGGCAGGCTTACTTTAGCATCTGCTGAAATAAACAGAACACAATATAATATGTAAGTACTAAAAATGAATTTTTAAGTAAGTATTTAATAATGTTTGAGAAGCTTGTTATTTCAGTGAGTAGATTTATAATGCAAGCATATTTAAAAGTGGCAGGGATGTTTTCTTATTTTAGACACTTTCCTATCTTAATTAACAAAAACAGTCTCATTTGGGCTTTTATCCCCAGCTATCAAATCGGGAAGGTTGGAAAGGTAGAGTTAGTAGGTTATAAAATTGTCCTAATTTAAGGCTTGACGATGACTATAATTACTGCCAACTTTCAGGATATTTCCACCACAGTAAGAGTATCCATGGAGTTTGAAAATACCATTTTCTTTTGAAGGACTCTAGATGAGAATCAATGCAAAGTCGAGGGTTGACAACTTGCTTTCCAGCATCTCATTTTGGATCTTTGGATCATCTCCTCTTCCTCTCATCTACTCCCTAAATGTCTCTCTAGAGCACAGGCTTTGGTGAGTGTGCTTGGTTGAACCAAAGACTCCTACCACTGTCCTGGGGTTAGCTCTGTCATCCTTGCTTGACCTGTGGGCCTACCTCTTAGACTTGTAGTTGATACCTTCTGTGAGACCCCGAATGTGAAGGCATCTGATAAGCCTCTAAGTCCACATACTGCTAAATACCTTTACAATACATGGGGATCTGCTAAATTTCAACAGTGACTATTTCAATCTTCTAAATTCTTAGAGCATAATATGTTTTCATTAGAACACCATCTGAATTAACATATTCTTAAATTTTGTGTACCTAATTTCCAGATGCTTAAACATTTTAAAAATCCCTTACCACCTCCCATTTCCATCTAACACAAAATACTTAACATTTTTATGATATGTGTATATCATATGTATGTGTGTATATATATATATATATATATATATATATTTTCCTCAAAGAATATTGCCCCAATTAGCCAACTAGTGTTCAAAACACTCTTACAGAGTGTTTTTGGATATAGAAAATGAGGTTTATCTCAAAGCCATGGCAAATTCATGGAATGATTTGGCATCCACCTTCCTTTCAATCTCAAATAGTACTTTTGCCATTATAAAAGAAATACTCACTTACTCTCAGTGAATGATGTTGCATATGGATAAGCTTCCTTACATCTTCACAGAGAATGCAATGTGCTATACATTCAGCCTCAAAGACTGTTCAGGAATGATTAATGGTGACCAAATCACATGAGCTTTTACAACTATCTAGAATAATATTTGTTCAGAGGTCATCCAATTTCTGGCATTAATTTGTTCATTCATTCATTCATCATATATTTACTGACCACCTACTATGTGACTGACATGTTAACCCGCCAAAAGAATTTACTGACCACATAATGATTGCTGCTCTTGTAAACACATTAAAGACTTTTAAACACATACCTCATTTAATCCTAACTTCAGTCAGGCAAGGTAGGCTTATCAGTCAGTGTTCTCCTGAGAAAAAGAACCAATACAATGTAGTATATAGTTATATAAGTGTGCACACGCAGGCACATACATTGCCTACACATCGCACACCTGGGATATGAGGTAGAGAGAGAAAGAGAGAGGATGAGATTTTAAGGAACTGGCTCATACAATTAGGGCTAAATCCGAAATTTTCAGAGCCAGCCAGCAGGCTGAAGATCTAGGGGAGTGTTGATGTTGCAATGTTGAGAGCAAAATCTCCCCACTGGAAGCTGAGGCGGGGTTTTTATGTTGCAGTCTTGAGGCAAAATTGTTTCTCCTTCAGGAAACAATAGTCAGTTCTCTTAAGGCCTTCAACAGATTGGATGAGCCCTGCCCACATTACAGAAGGTAATCTGCTTTCCTCAAAGTCTACTTATCTAAATGTTAATCGCATCTAAAAGATGCTTTCCTAGCAGCATCTGGATTGATGTTTGACCAAACAACTAGGCACTATGTCCTTGGCAAGTTGACATAAAGTTAATTATCACAGTGGGTATTATTATATTTTACACATAAAGATGTTGAAGCTCAGAGAGATATTTACTGTGATCCACTCAGTTAATATTTGAGAATTTGGGGATTTAGGCCAGTTTTATCCAAAAACTAGTATGGTTTCCTCTATATCACAGTACATGGTGGTATGTTACAAAATCAAAGATATTGTCTTAACATTTTAAGCACTTAGGATTTTATTTTTAGTAGGGGATACCTGGTTACAATTTATTCATTCCTCCATCAAAAATTTTAATTAAGAGTCTACTATATAAAGGGCACTATGCTAGGAGCTGAGCATAGAACAGTGAACAAAACAGTCAGTGGCCCTTCCCCCTAGTGGGGGAAAAGGACAATAAACAAATAAACATCAGAGCTACCTCTATCAAATGCTACAATGAAAAATAAGGGGCACCTGGGTGGCTCAGTTGGTTGAGTGTCCAACTTCGGCTCAGGTCATGATCTCATGGCTCATGAGTTCGAGCCCCATGTCGGGCTCTGTGCTGACAGTTCAAAGCCTGGAGCCCGCTTTGGATTCTGTGTCTTCCTCTCTCTCTGTCTTTCTCCCCCTCATGCTCTGACTCTCTCTCTCAAAAATAAATAAACGTTAAAAATAATTTAGAAAAAAGAAAGAAATGCTACAATGAAAAATAAAACCATGTAAAAGTGATGAGGAGTTCTCTGTGGTGGTGATATTTGAGCAGAGAGCCCTGAGTAAGGTAAGAGCATAAACCATGCAGATATCTAGAGAAAAGCATTATTTTCAGTTAAAGGGGAAGGAAAGCAAGTGCAATGGCCCTAAGAAGGATTAATGCTTGACATGCTTCAGGAACAGCAGGAGACCAATGTGGTTGGAGCAGAAAGATTTAAGCAGGCATATGGAGTAATAGATTCAACATAGTACAAACAGAACATAATTGTTCTAAAGGCAGAGGGAATACAAGAGTGGTCAGTTTAGGAGCATTGAGTAAGGACAAGATTCTTGAAAAGCAAGTGCTAAGCAGAACGTGTGACATTAGCAAAAATTAAAAAGTAGAAAAGTAGGAATGAGGTAAATGTATGAATCAGTCATCATATTCTATACATCAGGCCAAAATGAAGATCCATGAATATGCATAATGGTTTGAGTGAGACAGAGAATCTCTATTGTGGACCAATCATGTTGGTGATTGGAAGTCTAGGAATAACGGAGGAAAGAAGACAAATGAGTATGTATGCAGGCTGAATGTACTTTATTTAGGCAGGTGTCAAAGAACTTGGTATCAATTGATTAAAAGGAAGTTAATGGAGAACTCAAATACACATGCATTAATTTCATATAACGTGAAAAGGTGGTCATTGTAGGTGTTCAAAATGGGAGGCCAAGGCTGAAACAAATATATGAAGATGATTAATAATAAAAAATAAAAATTATGAGTGCTTCCTACATATTAGGAAGTTTTTATTCATTATCTCCTTTATTTCTTATAGCCATCATTATGAAATGAGATACTATTATTATATTCTTATTAGAGATGAGGAAGCCAAGATACGAGATACTAAAAAGAGATATTGCCCAAAGTTAAATAGCTAATAAATGGTTGAGCTGGCATTTGAATCCAAACAATCTGGCTCCAGAGCCCAAGTCTTAACTAATGGTGACTTCCAAAAGAGTCTAGCAACCCCACTTAGGATATAGCCTAACAGTCTCTATGGCAAGTAGTAGATTCAAAATAATGTTTACTAAATGGAAAGAAATTTTAGTTATATTAGATGGGATAGGGAAAGGTAAAGAATTCTGAACATAAAATATAGCAGTATTCCTGGTAAGCAATGATGGTCTGAATTAATAACAAATGCAGCCATGGACACAGAAAAAGAGAGGCACAATAATTAATAAAACATGGCAATACATTTGATTTAGAAGGTAAAGAAGTGAAAAAATCAAAGATAATTCCAATGTTGGAAGTTTACAATTAACAAATTAGCAGGAAGAAAAACACAAATTGTTATCACTTATTGTATCAAACATAAAGATTGAATTTCATTTAATCCTCCAAATCCTGTGAGGTTTCTACAGAATTATTATTTCCATTTTATAAATAACATAGGTCAAGTATATGCCCTGAAGCTACACTGACAACAAGTGGCATAGCCAAGTTCAAATCTGGTCTGTCTGAACTCGAGAGCCATGCTCTTTTTGTCCTTCATGCCACTTCAACTTTTTGACAGGTTGGGTCTCAGCATTTAGAGGATTCTCCAACTACTGCCACAAGGTTGTCCAGATATTTCCTTCAGAAAGGCACTGAGATTCAGGGCCAAACTGAATATTCAGGAATTACCAGCAAATCATAGAACTCAATGTGCTTACAAAAAAAAAAAAAAAAAAAAAAAGTTCAGAAAGGGAAGATCTGTGGTCCAGAAATGATGCTCAGGTCTAGAGGAAATGGGGAGAAAGGTGATCATCAGCCAGTGATACAGAGCAAAGAAGACCGAGGAGCTGTAACTCTCTGGCATATGAGTTCTTCAGAGCAACAAAATCTAAAACCTTAGCAATGGAATGACACCTCCACTGTGCAATTTCAGCTGTGTCCCCTCCATAAGTGAACACCATCTGCCACGGAGGCGGAACACTGGTGAATTGGAATAGCAGTCCAGACTCGTTTTTGAAAACTTGGCAATGACTTTACATGGCAATGTGACTAAAGTTTGCAGGGATGTAAGAGCTTCCTTGGATAAGCCAACTTATCGCACACCCTCAAACAGAAAACAAACAAACAAACTGCCCAATTCACAAAAGATTTCTGTGACTTTATTCTAAGAAACGAACTTTCAAAACAATAACCTAGGTTCCAATTACTATCTTCCTAAATACTGATTTGGGATGATTTAATCATACAATGTTAATTAGAGGGTTGCACAGGTGAAAGGGATGGTGGGAAATTTGGAGGGAAAGGCCTGACTTAGAATGTTGGTAGCCACATCTGTTATGTGGCACACTAATATCTTTTAAATGGGCTAACTTATTCTTTAGCATTTAATTTTGATTTTGGAATATTCTACAACAGAATAAGCCAAAATAAGTCATGCATTTAAAATGTAAGTGGAATTTCATGAAAACCGTTTGATCTTGCTTCTTAAAGACAAACCCAAAGGAGCAAAGTGATCCACTTCCAGCAGATGTAAAATACGCTAAATATTTATTTTCTAGCTTTTCCTATTTTTTTAGAGGGATAGCCAGGAAATATCTGGGGGACCAAAAGGTGGGCTTGTATGAGGCACAAAGCCCAGACAACCAGCAGTGGCTTGCTCAAACCCCTAAAGTGCCATTTGAGCAGATGGAAAATTCTGCTCACCTTAGAAACTACTCATCCATCCCTGGGGCTTAATTGCCCCAGGTGTTGTGGCCATCTGCCAGACTTATTGACAACAAATGCTTGCTTAAAAAATGGGACACTGAAATCTCACAGCTTCCACAGGACACGGTCAAAGAGCATATGGAATTGAAAATTAAAGCTCAAATCTTATATCCACCACTCCTACCATTGCAGTTTCTGCAGTGGCAGAGACAAGAGAGATTGATTAGGGAGGTTGAGCTGTTGACATATAAAGTGAAAGCAAGAGAACATTTCAAGGGTAGAGGGTGAAGAATTCTGAGAGATGTTGGAAATTGGAAACAATGACATTTCCAGACAAAGCCATTCATTCAGTATTCGTGGTGTGGACTACTGGTCCTTTCGGTTTTCGTCAACAAAATGTTAAGAGAGGTAAGCGAGAGAGGAAATGATCATTAGTGAAAAGAAACCTATACTTTTTAATAGCACAAGTCCTTATAATACTGTGAGCATTAGGAGTAGGACACTCTGGAAGCTTCTCTCATGAACACCTTGGGCCATGGTGCACTGCCCACCGAAGTGTAAATGCCTGCAACAGAATTAACCAAAGCTGTCATTTCAGCCAAGAATAGGATATTTGGTTGTTCATGAATGGACAAGTTCATAATCCATTTTCAATCTGCTATAACAGAGCTAAGCAAACTGATACAAGCCCAGATATTTTCTATCTTCTTTAAAAATAAACAAGTTTAATGGTTTTGAAAACAGAACAAATTAATTTGTTTAATTTAAAACAAATTAAAATTAAAAATAAACATTGATACCCACTAACTACTCTGATTCTTTTAAGGAATTTGGTGACAAACTGCAATGACAAAAGTCTAGCACTTCTTTGCCAACTATTTCTAAAGGTGTTGTTTTTTTTCTTTCTTTCTTTCCTTCCTCTTCTCTTGTTTCCTGTTTGTTTCCTGCCTCTTTCTCTACCTGAAAACTGAAGACCTGTTGTAGTTCAGTATCAATGTCACTTAAACCTTCTAGAAAGTGTTTCTATTTCCTGCTCTGTGTGAACATTTTAAATAATCTGTTACAATAATTAACAATTAATTAACTAAGAGTTCCCTCTCCTTGTTGAACTCATAGCAACTATAAGAAACATAACCCTTTCAGGAAAACAACTCTTGCTTATTTGGGTTGCCTAGGAAAACAGCCTGTTTGGAACTATAGAGTGTGACCCAACCTTCCCACATTTCTCTTTCTTTGTGTGCTTTGTCCTTATAACCACATGAGTTCTCATATGTCCTAAGTATTTTAATTTTATTTTTTATTTTTGTAATTTTTTTAATGTTTATTTATTTTTGACAGAGAGACAGAGCATGAGTGGGGGAGGGGCAGAGAGAGAGGGAGACAGAATTTGAAGCAGGCTCCAGGCTCTGAGCTGTCAGCACAGAGCCCGACGGGGGTCTTGAACTCACGAGCCATGAGATCGTGACCTGAGCCGAAGTTGGATGCTCAACCGACTGAGCCACCCAGGCACCCCTGTCCTAAGTATTTTAAAAATAAAAATGGTCAGGGCACCTTGATGGCTCAGTCGGTTAAGTGTCCAACTTCGGCTCAGGTCATGATCTCACAGTTCATGGGTTCAAGCCCTGCGTTGGGCACTGTTCTGACAGCTCAAATCCTGGAGGCTTCTTTGGATTCTGTGTCTCTGTCTCTCTCTGTCCCTCCTATACTTGTGCTCTGTCTGTCTTTCTCTCTCAAAAAAATAAACATTAAAAACAGTTAAAAAATAGAAATGATCAAATAGGAAACATTTCCCCAGATTATGTGGAAGATGTAAATTTCAGTGAAATGTGGTTTGTACCCTTAAAGGAGCTTAAAATCTACTTGTAAACATAGACATGCACATAATTAATGCAACAAGTAAATAAAGATCATAAGAGAAATTATGGAATGTAGGATGCAAAATATATTACTACATATAAATTCTGAATTTCATGAGTGAGACTGATTCTGAAGGCATTTCTAAAGAGGAACTTACCAAACTTCCTATATTCCTAAAGATCATTTTAAAGATTACTTTAAAGATCACTTTATTTTAAAAAATATATATATTTATTTTGAGAGAGATAGCAAGAGAGAGAACACAAGCAGGGGAGGAGCAGAGAGAGAGAGAGAGAGAGAGAGAGAGAGAGAGAGAATCCCAAGCAGGATCCATGCTGTCAGCAAAGAGCTCTACCCAGGGCTCAATTCCATGAACCATGAGATCATGACCTAAGCCAAAATCAAGTTGGACACTTAACCGACTGAGCCACCCAGGCGCCCCCAAAATCATTTTCAACTTAGAAATATATTTCCTTTTTTTCCCCCAAACCTATGATTTTATTATCCTATATCCTGTGGGGAATAAGCTTAGAAATTCCCTGAGCTTGCACCTGAGGTTAACAAGGCATAAAGAATTAGAAAGCCATAGGATGTACACACCCAAGTTTGGGTAAACAAGATTAGGTAAATAAGATTAGGTACATGGGGCAAAGGCCCCCAGTATAGGACAAAGATATAGGAATAGGAAACCTCTGAATGAAAACATCCAAGGTTAGGTAAATAAGATTAGGCAAATGGAGCAAAGGCCCCCAGTATAGGACAAAGGTGTAGGACAATAGCAGAAAGCTGCTTTTGGAATGAATTAGGCAAACAGGTAAATAGGGCTACAGACCACAGTGGGGCAGAGTTGCCTAGAGCAGAACTAATTAACAAAAGAAAGATGCTTTGTTGACCGTGAGTAGCATGCTTTGTGTTTCTTGTCCCTTAGGCCAGTTTAGGTAAACAGAGGTGGGGCCTCATGTTTGCTGTCAACAACCTCCCACCCAGCACCAGAATCTTGTTTTGTATTGACCCAAACCCCTAATACCACACTTCTTCAAAACCCCCTTTTCTCCATGTCCATGAGTTAATGTTCATGGTTTCATTGTCTCTTTGTGCATGTCCGTCATGCTTGTAAGCCTTCTGATCCTAATAAAAACAGAGCAAGGACACTTACTCTGGGCTCCTGTCTCCTCCCGGACAGTAGCCTCTCTTGCATTTTCAATCCTGCATCCTGCTCTCTTGCTGGACAAGAGAGACCTCCAGACCCAGAATCTACAATATCTCAAAGTAAATAAGTGAAGTAAACACTGGTGACGATAGAATAATAAATTTGTATTCATTATCTTCATATTGTACACATCAAATTTATGTTCATTTTTATATATCATGGGTATTCCATTATAAATTACATTTTCTTCCCAAGTTCATTGATACTGTTGATACCAGAGGTATGAAATCTATTTTTTGCTTTGCTACTGCTTTAAAAGATCCACAGAAATAAGGCACATATTAATTAATGCACATGTTATTAATTTATTTCCCTAATTTTAACCTGAGTAGCTCTTTTTTTTTTTTTTTTACTTTAGGAAAGGATCAAGAAGATGTTATATATAGAGATTTTACTTTTCTTTCAAAAGTCAAGATAAAGTTCTTAAGTTCCCTCCCAAAACTGTCTGCCCTAATTCTGTCCTACTTTTTGTAGTAGGAGGACAGTTTGGTTTTCCTACATATTAATTATTTGACTTGTTTGTGGAGACAGTCTGTGAGACTGTTAGAGAAAATGCAGTCGGGACTTCTCTGGGTAAAAGCATGATGATTGCATATAACAATTTCACCACTAAGAGCCTTAAAATGTGAGACAAATGTACCATTAAAAAATCTAAAATCCTTTAACATTGTAGTCAATACTCTGATTAGTATGTGTAACCTACAAATACTCATCCTTTAGCCTGGAAAAAGTCAACTGTTGTAAAACCTTCATTAAGAAATTCATTTCTATGGCTAAAATCAACAACATAGGAAACAACAGGTATGGGCGAGGATGTGGAGAAAGAGGAACCCTCTTACACTGTTGGTGGGAATGCAAATTGGAGCAGCCACTGTGGAAAACATTATGGACATTCCTCAAAAAGTTAAAACCAGAACTACCCTATAACCCAGCAATTGCACTACTAGATAATTTACAAAAAGGATACAAAAATACTAACTCAAAGGTATACATACACCCCAGTGTTTATAGCAACATTACTTACAATAGTCAAGTTATGGAAACAGCCCAAATACCCATTAACTGATTAATGGATAAAGAAGATGGCGAGATAGATAGATAGATAGATAGATATGAAATCTTGCAATTTGCAACATGGATGGATCTAGAGAGTGTAATGCTAAGGGAAATAAGTCAGAGAAAGACTGATACCATATGATTTCATTCATATGTAGAATTTAAGGGAAAATAATGATCAAAAGGGGAAAAAACAGAGACAGGGGCAAACCAAGGTAAAGACTCTTAACTATAGAGAACAAATTGATGGTTACCAGAGGGGAGGTTTTGGGGGATGGATATAATAGGTGACAAGAATTAAGGAGTGTATTTGTTGTGATGAGCACTGGGTGTTGTATGAATGTGTTAACTCACTATATTGTACATCTGAAACTAATATTACTGTATGTTAAGTAACTGAAATTATAAATAAAAACTTAAAAAAATTCATGTCTGCCTCTACAGACTGAAGCAGACTTCTTGGGGAACAGGGCTTCAGGAGAATAAATGTAGCCACTATCAACTTTCAGTGTGATATACAGGATACCTTGTTTTGCTGTGCCTTGCTTTATCACACTTCTTACAAATTGAAATCTTATGGCAACCCTGTGTTGAGCATTTTCCAACAGCATTTGCTCACTTAATGTCTCTGTGCCGCAGTTTGTTAATTCTCACAAGATTTCATATTTTTCATTATTATATTTGTTATGGTGATCTGTGACCAGTGATTATAACTCACTGAAAGCTCAGATGATGACTAGCATTTTTTTTGGTTTTTACTTAAGATGTGTACTCTTTAAGACATAATTATATTGCACACTTAATAGAGTACAGTAGAATGTAAACATAACTTTTATATGCACTGGGAAACCAAAAAACTCATTCGACTCACTTTATTGCAGTAGTCTGGAATTGAACCCACAATATCTCAGAGGTATGCCTGTATTTCACACTGTCAAATGATTTAGTTAGTCCTTTAGCAGGTGTTCAGAAAAAAAAAATCAAATTTACATTAGGAGTCAAATAATCTCTTGCTCAAGCTCCATGGTATGCACATGATAATTGAAGTCCTACAAATAATTCAGGTTCTATCTGCTACAATGGCAGCCAGCATTCAATTCAGCAATATCCCAGGAAGCAAAGGGAACTCAGTGCTCTCACACTGCAGTGTAGGGACTAGGCCCTTTGCTGGCATCAGAAGATGACCCAATTCCTGTCCAATGTGTGACCTGCTGCATATGAAGGCAAAGATAATTGCCCTTCAGAGATCTTTTCCAGTAAATCTTTGCCTTGACTATCTCACCACGTTTTGTTAGTTCTTTCATATGGACTTCATTATTCCCTGCATCAGTTTCTCCAGCTGCATATACAGGACATTTGGTGGTAGATTTATTTTGAACATAGTTGTGGAGATGATGGGTGTTTTAAAGGTCAGGGTTACTAAGAAGTGTTTTATTTTAGTTCAGATGTGACTGGCATGGTGGTGGATTATTACTTCTGCCCACTCCTCTGTCTCTTGCCTACACCATTTGGGAAAGATTTATAGGGCTTTCACCTATGGCAGCATGAAAATTTAGATAGAAAAACACTGAGCTTCTGAAGTCAAGGCTATCTACAATATTGTAACCCAAAGGTTCACAACAGCCACAAAACTCATTTCCAGGTCAGCGTAGACACTTTTCTCTTTCTACCAAATTTACTGGAAACTTGGAGAAAATGTGTCTCACCATTGAAGTGCCTCAAACAAGCTGAAGTGAACCTATATAAAGGGAACATACAGAGCAGGAGAAAAACACAGTCGCAGCTTTGTCCCAAAAGGGTAAACTCTAAGCCATTTTGGAGAGAGAAAGACAAATATTCTCAATTAGCACAAAAGAAAATAGCCATTTCAAAATAGACCGTGGCAGAAGCCAGATTATCGGTTACAAACTTATTTTCATTTGCCAAAATCCCATGGAATCTGCTCTTAGCAAGGTAATCAATGAGATCTTTGGTACTTAACCCAAAGGTTGCTTTTAATTCTTCAGTTTACTTAACGCTTTTCAAGAGAAGTGGACTGTTCTCTCTCCTTAAGTCTTAGTGCTTTTGTTCCCAGAGTACTGTCATGCCCTCTCACTCCCTACAAATTCTCCATAGATTGCAAATCCTCTAATAGTTGCAATTCCTGTGTAAGCGTTGATAGTTCCCTAATCTAAATGGTCACCAGAGAACTCTCTCCAGAGTCTAGAGTGCTGTCCCAAACTCAGCTCAGCTCCATCTGAATATTTCACATGTGCCCATAACTATCATTTCTTCACCCAACTTCAATATGCTCCTTTCTCTGTGGTTCATGTCTTAGAAAATGACATTTATTCACTCCACCAGCTGGTAAAGATACCCTGATACGCAAGACAGATGTTGCCCCTGCCTTCGTTCAGTTCCAATCCAATAGCGAAGAATACATTTTAAGAAGAAATAACAGATATTAAGACTGTTACAAAGGATAAAGTACATACAGCATACAAATGAGGCACTTAAAATTATTAGAAGTGGCCATCACTGATTCTCCCTCTTGTTGATTACCCCCAATCTAGCACCAAGTCAGGTAATGAATAGCTCCCCTAATCCCACTGTCCCCATTTAGTTCAGGCCACCATCACCTTGTGGTGATGGACCTAACATCTTGCATCTTGCAGGTGTTTCTTCAACTTTAGGTGCTATTAACTTATTCAATCACAACAAAGGACACCTTAACAGGCTTCCGTTCTAACCCTCCTTGCCTTCTTCATGTCCTAAAATGTTACACATTTGGAAAATTATTGTTATTTTTGCTATCACTCAGACACACAGAAAAGCTATTTTGGTTGTGATCAGAGAACCACCCTAAGACATTTCTGTCATCTGATTGAAGAACAGTTGAGTGTACACCAAATGGCCCGCTGTTGACAAAAAGCCTGAGAAAGCATCTGTCACACAGTGTTAACAAAGCAAAGTACAACCTTCTCTGCCACACAAGCAAAAAAGGAGAAACACTCAGCTGGCAGGAAGGCAACTTCACACACCCACAATGTTGTCACCTCTCCGAGTCTAATTAGAAACTTAAATCCAGAATAGAATGAAACAAATTAGATTTTCCCATCTAAAGATGCCACAGTTGTTTCGTGTTTTAATAGCAGCAGCATAGAAGTTAGTTGTGAAAATGTATCCAGACAAAGTGAACACCTACAGCTTGCTATATACAGGAATGCATAGAAGGAGCAGCCGCTCCCGTCCATGTTCTAAATGCCACCACCAAAGTCAATGGCCCTCTTGAATGTGCCGGAACTCCCCAACACAGAAGATGAATGGACAAAGGAAGGCTGTCCAAAGGAAGATCTCTAGTGTTAAGTTGATCCTACACTTGACTGACCAATGCACACCATTGGAGAAGTCACCAAACTTAATCTTGTGTTACAGATGAGGGGGTGCCTGCAGGAACCAGTTCTGATATTAAGAGTATTAGATTGCTGAGCTTAAAAAAAAATAGCTGAGCAAAGTTGAGAGTCATGGCGGCATGAATTGCTTTTTCTTCAGTGGTTCCTTAAAATTTCCACTCCTCAGGGAAATGGTGGGTATATACTCTAGCGTGGCCCACTTTCAACCCATAGCTAGAATAAATTACACAAATACATTTTATTTCCCAAACCTCTTTGCTAAACTCCAATCTCACATGATACCTATGCCAACAATTTACTGAGCACCTACTATATCAGAGTCTCTCTGCATTTGGCCGTTCAACTGACTCAGTATTTACTGAGTACCTACTGTGTTCCAGACACAGTTCTAAGTACTGAGATACAGAATTAAACAAAAGAGACATAACCCCTCTTCTCAAATAGGAGTCAGTTCAGTTGGTCAGATAGACCCTAAATAATTACATGTGTGATCATACTTAATCTTCAAAACAAATTTTAAGGCAGTTATTTTAAACCCATTTTTACTGGTCATGAACATAATATTTTAAGACATTAAATACATAATTTGCTTAAGGTCATGCAGGTGATAGGTGGTGAGCAGGGCTTGAAAGGCAAGTCATGTTAGCTTCACAGATGTGATCCTTAATCCTGGGTTATACTGTTCAGTGCTCAGAGATACAATACATCCAACATATGCCAGCCTAAACTCACTGTGTCTTTTCTTCAGATTTCAAAATTTTTCTCTCAGTAAGTAGCAGCATCACCTATTTTGGTTCCCCAAACCACAATTCTGATAATTATCATAGATTCTGCTTTCTTTCCCATCTCAACCAATCAAGTTTTATAGATATTTACTTGTCTAAATCTTTCATATCCCCCTCCTTCCATTTGTACTGCCATGCTGTGTTTGAAACTTTCTTTCCTTTTCCCCTGGGTGACTGTGATGGCTTCCTTGTGTCTGTGTCTTTAAACAATCCCTGTCGTCCCTCCAAACAATCTATTGTGCTGGCTAAACAAACTTCTCAAAACACAAATTCAGTCATATCACATTTCTGTAGGGTTCCCACTTCCTAAACAAAAGGCCAGATTTATTTTCAGATTCTATCAACCTCCTTAGGAGCTAATGTCTGTCTTCCAATGGCTCAGCTCCTTCCACTTCTTTATTTTCTATTTCAGCCTTTTTTGCAGTTCTAAATTTCCCAAATGCATCCTGGCTCTTCCTACCTCTGTGCACATATATGCTTTGTCCTCTCTGCATGGAGGTAACCTCCCCAGTCCTTCTTAAACTAGCATTTATTTGTTCTTCAAAATTCAGCTGAAGAATTGATTCCTTTACAAAGTCACCTTCTCATCTCACTTCCCAATATTATCACTTAAACCTGTTGGTTCTTACTTGATTTTGTGCATACATACATACCAGGAGTTCTATAAAAACATTGGAAATGCACCTGTCTCCAATGATAAACTGGGCTTCACGAGATCAGGCGTAATCAGTCTGATTAGAGGTCTTGCAAAAGAACAAAGTAGGGTGCTGTTCAAAAGATATGTGAACTGTAGTCAGAAAACTGTTTCTTGAAGCCCATGTTCTTCCACTTAATAGCTGTGACCACAACTGTCATTTAAACCCTTATCTTTAGTTTCCTCATCTGTGAAAAAGTAAACGATAATGATAAGAAATAAGTTGCAGAAAGAAAGTGAGGTAGACTCGAAGTAGGAAATTATCTTTTTACCTATAAAATGCTATAAATGCATTACTTTCCCATGCCCCTGAGAGCTCCTTAGGAGCAGACCCTATGTTTTGACATCTTTGTATGATTTTTCCCTCTTCAGTCAGATACAGCTTAGGACTGATCTGCTACACAGTTCAGATTTGATAAAATACTCTTTTTTATTTCAAATTAGTGGTGAGATAAGTAAGATTTTGCTTTAAAATTTGTACAGAATTTTTTTTCTATAGAATTTCCTTGGAAAAGGAAAACGCAGTGTAAGAAGCCTGAAAACTTAAAAACTAAACTTAGCACATTAATTAAACTCCTGGAGAGTAAAAACAGTAAGAATACAGAAATAACAGAAATCAGTAACGTCTACAATCCTGTGTCTTGATGGCTTTTTTTGGGGGGGGTGCAACTTATAACGAAAAAAAAACACAACAATTTGAATTTGAGGGCCTTCTTCTCAGAACCTGACCTGGGCAGAACTGAGAAGGAAGCTGTTTGTTTTTTTTCAACTTGCCCCAAGTCTGTAGCCACTTCCACCACATGGAAACCTGTCCTCTCATTTGGAGGCTCCTGGAGTCTTGCTTCCAGGTGTCTTTCAAGAACTGACATTGCCAAAGATTTCTCATTACCTCTGACTGCCCCTTCTTACTCCTTCAGCTATGATCTGTCTCCAAGTTATTTTTAGCAAGTTATGATACAAAAACTATTATATCCATCACCTCAGGCAAAAACGACTGTTAGAAATACCATACATGCAAGATTTTAGGAAATCCAACATGGGTAAGATACAGTCCTTGTTTCTAGGTAGCTCCACAGTGTTTTAGGCAGTATAGACAAATTATGATATATGGTCAGGTAAGTGCATTACAAAACACAAAACGAAGCATTGTGAAAACTCCCAAGAGAAGAGCAGCTCACCATACTGGAGGATTTGAGGAAGACGCCACAGAAGAAATTATTTTCAGGTGGGTTTGCAGGGTGAGTACAAGTTGTCAGATAAAGTCTATACTGTGCAGGAAAGGGCGAGAACATGTGCATTCCAGGCAGAGAGAAGTGCATTTTCAAAGGCCTAGTTATAGGGCACAACATATTTAGAAGACAGTTGGAAAATGAATATGTTCTAAAAGCTCCTGAACTCAAGTGAGGATGTCTCTAAGTGGTAGAATATTGGGCTACTTAAAAGAATGCAATGGGGAAGTTTCGGTTACGTGTATAAGGAGTATATTTGGTCTTGGGGAACCTGCAACATGGATTACTGCTTAAACCTGTCTACCCACCCCCCTCCACCACTCTTTCTCAACCATCTCCTGCCTCCAGCCCAGAATGTGTCTCCTCTACCCATCTGTTCCATCGTCACAGCCTGATGACTGGTTAACCTCACATCCGTCTCTTCCATGTCAGCAATACCATCACACCCTCTCTACGCTGCCTAGCACAAGTTTATACATGTGTCCAATTGAACATAAGTGTATCTCATTTCGTTATACTCTAAGGAACAATAATAAACATGTGAATTGCAATTTAACATAGCGTTTATGCTATATCCTTATTAACTTTTTAAATATCCACCAGCGTGGGTTTATTATCATTCTCATGAAATAGCTGGATACACTGCAAAACAGGAAAATCTTCATGTTAAAACACTATTTATTACTTTTAACCTACATTTTGATGCCAATTTATTTGAAAATAAGGATTATTTTTTTCAAATGTGTGGAACCATTCTACATTTGTGTACATGTTTGTGTGTTTTACAGTGAAAATAATCTTTACTAGACACATCATACTAAACGATTCCTCCAGAGAAGGAAATAAATGCAAAATTTTTGAAATGATGATCACACATTACGAATTCCTCTGTGTTTGTTGTAGGTACTGTGAACCATCTGTACCATATCATTGGTGCAGATGATGTATGTCTGCAGACATATAGCAGAATAGTAGGTACCCAAATGTGCAATTTCTTGTGACCTGTGAAATGTGCAAGTTTCTTGGAGTCAGGGATGCAGGAATTTCATGGTTGAACCTCTTCTCAGAATCATCTTAAAAACCAAAGATTCTTACCTTTTCTGTGATGTGTGTTTCTATTGCATTCTTTTTGCTTTACAGGAAAGGTAATGGTGTGTTACAATTTCATCAATGAGAAACACCTACTTATTTTTTTTTTAATTATTTAGGGCTCAGACTAATGTTTAGGTTATCACAGAAAATAGACTAATAGGCATATTAATAGCTTATAGTCCCATCAATATTTTTCAAACTATGAGGGAAATCAAACATTTTAATCCTAAATGCATCCACTAAAATGTAATACCTACGTTAATTATAATTTATGATAATCTATTTGTTGAGGCAATTTATCTTGGAGAAAATGTACTTTTTATTCATCAGAATCATATTTTATTGTTTTATTTATTGCTTTATAAATGTTTACTTAAAATATTCTATAATTCAATATTAGATTTTTTTCTCACTTATCTAAATAGATGAGACATAATTTTGCTTTCAATGCAACTTATGTATGGCTTTATGGATTCATCATTATTATCCTCCTTAAAGTGCATATATACATTCTCTCAGTAAGTTTATGAAGCCCCTATTGGATAAGTCCAGCTAATTGTTTTAGTCAACTTCTAAAACTACCTTGGGAACCTCTAAAGAAATCTGTGTTTCTCTTAGGTATGGATTGATTCCCTAGGACTTTGTTGTCTACTGAGAAAGAGTTGAGTTAGTATAGACATTAAGCTTGATGAGAATCTAGGCAAATTTGGTCATTCAAATAGAATTAAATGAAACAATTGATTTGTTCTATAGTTTAGGAGCTACACAAAAGTTAACCAAAATATTCCTACACTCTAAGTCTTACATTGTGAGCAAAAAGCATTTTCATAGGTAGATAAAAGAAAAATGGATTCTTAAGTTTGAAATGGACCTTGGAGTCCTCTAGTATAGCTTTATGAAAATTGTCCAATTGGTAATGAGTTCTTATTTAACTACTTTCTTTAACAACAACTGGTGAAGGTGATCTCAATGCTTCCTGAGATGGTTAATTCCATTTCAAAAGCTCTAATTGTGAGAGAGGTCTTTATGTTTCAATCTAACTTACTATAGTTTCAAAGACAAACTAAGTGATTTGATCTCTTTTCCATTCAGCAACTATTAATAAATGAGGATATCTATCCTTCAGAACAAAAGTACATACTAATAACCTCAAAATTTGCTTACTATGAATTTGTTATTTAATAGGGAAGGAGTCATATCTCAAAATATAATATGCCTTATTATAAAGATAGTCTAGAGACCATAAATATATTGGCTTACTTTGAAGAAGAAAATTACAATCACATTTAAGATCTTAACACAGTTAATAAGTTAATAAATATAAAAAAAGGCAACTCTGATCAATTGAAAGGCAGTTAATAAATGGATTTGGAATTATATAGTTAGCAATATAGAAAAGCTTCAGTGTGGTTCTTATAATAGTATATATGAAACAGATTGAATTTTAACTAAGTACTTAAATGTAAACACTAAACTTTAGTCAAGCTATAAAAAGATACTGCCTATTAAATATTTTTGGGGTAAAAATTTTATTAATCTTGAAGCAAGAGGAAAAATCTCAGAGGAAAGTATCTACACAGTTTTGCAGGTAAAAACAAAAACTGGAATTAAAAGCCAAAAGGAGTAGGAAAAATAGTGGTAGCAAACACGATAGATCAAAGGTCAATCTCTTTAATATACAGAAAGGTTCTTAAAATTAATAGGAGAAAACGTATCTCAAAAGACAAATGGGCAAATGAACACACTTTCCAAAAGCACAAATACAAACAATAAACAGACCTGTGGGAAAATGCTCATTCATAGAACTAATCAGATACAAATCAAAATAACAACAAAAAATCTATCAGCAATAATTAAAAATTATAAAATTTAGCTGGGCAGAACCTTCATCATACACGGGCATAATCTCTTTGAATTTATATTTGGGATGATATACCAAAACAACAAATATATGCATATAGTGGGATAATAACTCTTTTTTGAGATTGTCTTCAGGAAATAATTTAAATATGGAAAAAAGTGATATTCATTGATGTCCATTACAATATGATTTATATTAGTTAAAGTAATTTAATATAATCCAAAATAAAGCAGTATTAAAAATAATTATAAATGTTATTTTTGATGTGCAATGGATTAATTATAACTAATAAAATGTAAGGAAATGAGAACATCAGGCATGCAGATAGATGAAACAACGTTCGAAATAGTAGATCAATGAGTGCACAGTGCCGACCTAAGAACAAGCCTGGTAGATCCATGGAACAGAACAAACCCTTTTGTGCTGGCATCTAGAGAGCCAAGGAAGAATGTAAGAAAATAAATATGAGAACTTACACATGGGACAGGGAGGGGAAAAGGAATTCCTAAAGAGTCTTAATTAACAGTCATGTTAATTAAGGACTATTACCCTGAGTGAGGGGGACAGCAATTAGAAGGTTTTGACAAGTCTTGTGGTCTGATTAATTTACATAACAAAAAATTGACCCACAAGGGTGCACAAGGGTGCACAAGGTGAGGCAGAGAGCACTGTTAGAATGGAGACTTTGTGAATGACCAGGTGACGTACAACGATGACTTCAACAATGGTAGTGGCATAAGGGATGGTGAGAAGTAGGTAAATTATGGATATTTTGAAGATAGAGAACAAGAGATAGAATAATGGTAGGAATCTGAGAAAAAGAGCAGGGAGGATGATACCAAGTTTCTTTGTGGAGTTATGAACAGACAAGTGGATAAAAGCTTACATTCATGATTTTAAAAATAATACTCTTAGAAAACTTGAATAGAAAGGACCTCCCTTTACCTGCTAAATGGTATCCTCATGAAAATTAGAGCAAGTTAGTGAGATACTGAGAGCTTTTCCTTTATAAAAGGACTAGAAATTAATTCTATCATCAACATTTCCACTCAACATTTAGCTAGGAGGCCTTCATCATACAGCAGAGCAAAAAAATAAATAAATAGACTCAAGATTGTATGGAAAAGACAAAACTCTTACTGTTTAGGGATGGTATCTGTATTTCATAATTGTGATCTGTATTATTAAAAGAATATACAAGTAAATTGTTAGAATTAATAAGAGATTAGCAGGAGGACCAGAGGAAAATAAAAATATAAACACCTATTGCTTTTCTACAAACCACCAACAGCTAGTTAGAATCTGAAATTTGAAAAATATATACCATGTATAATGTAATCAGAAATGCAAAATTCCTATGATATATCTGTAAATATAGATAATGCTTTTGTAAATAAAATATAATTATAAAATTTAATTGAGAGGCTTTAAAGAAGACTTAAATAGGGATATATACCATGCCCGTGACAAGAAAACCTGGACTATTGAAAAATGTCACTTTTCTCCATATTATATTATGGGTTCAATGCCATCCTAAACAAAATCCTTACTTTTTGGTTGAACTTGACAGGCTTATTCTTTATTGCCTAAAATAGTGAAAAGGTCTAAATGGCCAAGACATTCATAAAGAAGAACAAATTGGTATTAATTGCACTAGCATGTATCAAGGCTTGTTATAAAAATAAAACTGCAACAGTGTGATGATAGTCTTAGGCTTAAGACTTAAAAGGAACTTAATAGGAAGACAGGAAACTGATCCACACATGTAGAGACATAATATATGACAGAAATGACATTGCTTATCAATGGGAAAAGACAGACTTTTCTATAAATGTTCCGGGAAAATTATTCATACATATGGAAGAAGAATGAAATTAAATATTTACATCACACTTTACGTAAAAACTAGTTCCCTGTGGATTTAAGACCTACATGTAAATGGCCCATGAGAATTGCAACAGTCATTAAGTGTGATGCCCATACAAAAACAAAAGTGTCCTCAGAAATTAGCCAACAGATTCCCTACCAGTCAAGAACCCAACAAATTTCTCAAATCAAGACAGATAGAACTAAACAGATTAGTTAATAAAATCAATTGAGGAAGGTCCTCATAATTGAGGAAAGTTACTCAATAAGTAAGGCATACTTTTTGAAGCAGAGCTTATGCTCATTTTCTCCTTAGGAAATCTTTTCTACAGATTTACAATGTAAATTTCACAGGAGAGTTAACACAGAAAGTAGTGTTTGTAGCACAAAATAGATTTCCACCAAAAATAAGAGATTTCAAATTTGATCAGAAAACAAAAACGTCCCCTAAAATCCCTTACTTTCTGAAAAACAAAATAAACAATATTTAGAACTCAGAGAAATCAGTGCTGAGACCCACTGAGAGACTAATTCCATAGACCACTGAGAGGCTCAGAGGACCTCTGTGGAGCACACAATCTCTGAGTTAAGCCTTTCCGACAATGATGATGAGGAAGTCTTGAGTGGATCTCAGTGGGGCTCCCCAAAAATTCCCCAAGTTTGGTGAGTTCTCCAAAACATCATGAGACCGTTCATTAATAAAGAAAAGCTAAATTGCCTAGAATCACTGCAATAAGGGAAAACACCACCTTAGTACTTCTTTTTTTTTTTAATATGAAATTTATTGTCAAATTGGTTTCCATCCAACACCCAGTGCTCATCCCAACAGGTGCCCTCCTCAATACCCATCACCCACCCACCATCAACCCTCAGATTGTTCTCAGTTTTTAAGAGTCTCTTATGGTTTGGCTCCTTCACTCTCTAACTTTTTTTTTTCCCCTTCCCCTCCCCCATGGTCTTCTGTTAAATTTCTCAGGAATCCACATAAGAGTGAAAACATATGGTATGTGTCTTTCTCTGTATGACTTATTTCACTTAGCGTAACACTCTCCAGTTCCTTCCATGTTGCTACAAAAGGCCATATTTCATTGACCCAGCAATAGCACAGCTAGGAATTTACCCAAGGGATACAGGAGTGCTGATGCATAGGGGCACTTGTACCTCAATGTTTATAGCAGCACTTTCAACAATAGCCAAACTATCTTAGTAACATCTTAACAGTGATTCAGAAGGTGGGAGTTGGAAAGAGGGATATTTATAAGATCTTGACGTTTTGAAACAAGTAGTTTAAGGTGAGGCTTTTGTGTCAGGGAATTAACTGGATTTTGTAAAGTCTGTGATACATATTTCCAGCTTAATAAATGTAGCCAAGTGAAAATCCATAATTGTCTTGAGCAGTTATTTCACAGATTTTTTTTTTTTTTTTTGCATAAAATTTCTGAAGCAAGCAATGGTGTTATTCATTGGTTTATAGTTCTACTTTTTCTGAGCAAAGATTTCCTGGAACAAACAACTAAGTCACATCGATAACATTTTGTCTTAGAACTAATAGCTATGTTTTATCCAGTTGTAGTGCTCGTCCCCAAACACTAAAAAGAATATGACATTGTTTCTGTAATATTCAAAAGGAAACAAAATAATTACAGCTTAAGGGCTCTTACATAGATAGCACAATTATTTAGAACAATAAAGAGTTAATTACAACAACAAAGAAACCAGGGTAGTGGTTACCTCTAGGATGAATTGGAAGGTATTGACCTAAAAGAGGCACTTGGAAAGTTTCTAGAATTCATGATATTCAATTTCATGTCCTTGGTGGTAATTATCCTAATATTTGCTTTTTAATAATTCTTTAAACTGTATTTATATGTAACACACTCTGCTGAATGTATGCTATACTAACAATTTTAAATTCATTAAAATGTATGTTCTAGGGACGCCTGGGTGGCTCAGTGGGTTAAGTGTTGGACGCAATTTCGGCTCAGGCCATGATCTCACAGTCATGGGGTTAAGCCCTGGGTTGGGCTCTGCACTGACAGAGTGGAGTCTGCTTGGGATTCTCTGTCTCTGTCTCTCTCGCTACCTCCCCCACCCCCACCTGGCTTGTGCACACTTGCTCTCTCTCTCTCTCTCTCTCTCAAAATAAACTTTAAACTATTTTTAAAAATAAAAAAAGTGCATGTTCTAAATTCAAAGTTATATCCTCATATTCCATTTGGTGTCTAAATTCCAGTTTTAACTCCCACCTCTTCAATTCTTTTGTACCTGAATGACCCTGATAATGTTACTTACTTTTTCCCCTCTTCATTTTCCATAAAAATGTGAATAACAATATTGCCTTTTTTTGAAGATGAAATA
>NW_026058412.1:0-35045 GCF_023721935.1 Panthera uncia
ACAAAACAAAGGAACCAAGAAACAAACCAAAAACATAGACTCTTAAAACACAGAGAACACCGTTGCCACGGAGGGTGGGGAATAAAATAGGTGAAGGGGACTATGAGGTACAAACTCCCAGTTATAAAACAAGACACGGGGATGCAAAGTACAGCATAGGGACTATAGTTAGGACTATGCAGTAGCATCGTGTGGTGACAGATGGTGACTGCGCTTATTGAGGCCACCACTGAGTGACCTAGACATTTGTGTTTTGGCAAACTCAAGAATAAGAGGCAGAGGCGATGGGGATTAAAGATGACGCTCATCATGAGGAGCACTGAGTAATATATGGAATTGTCCAATCACTATAGTGCACACCTGAAATTACGATAACATTATATGCTAGCTATAGTGGAATTAAAATGAAAACGTTAATAAACATTTTAGAAAAGTAAGAAAAGCACACAGCCAGGAGGGCTTCCCTTAACTCCAAGAGATTCGTTTATAAAATGCAGAAGGCTTCCCCTGCAAAGGCGTCTCACCCTCAGAACCAGTGGGGACGACATAAGGCACACCAGGGAGGGGCCCGGGGTCCTGGATGGTGACCACAGCTGACACATCCCCCTCCATCCCTGCATCACCTGCATTATTCTTTTCTCTGTTCCTGATGCCCTCCTTTTCCACTGGTCTTCATCCCCGCCTCTCGCTGGCCTTTCTGCTTTCCCTCCTTCCTGCCTTCAGCTCCTTCCCGCTCAGGGTACTTCTCATGCACTGTTAGAGCTCTGGACAAAACCCGGGGATGGAGGTGTGGCCACCTGCCTCCAAGCCCAGCCTTGCCCCCCCCCCCCCCCGGTTGCAGACGAGAGAATGCTGTGCCGGCTTCTTTGGCCCCCAGTGCCAGCCCTGCCCAGGGAAAGCCGAGAACGTCTGCTTTGGAAACGGGATCTGCTTGGATGGGCTGAACGGCACGGGAGTGTGCGAGTGTGGAGAGGGCTTCGGGGGCACGGCCTGTGAGACCTGCACCGAGGGCAAGTACGGCCCCCAATGCGACCAAGGTGCGCACCCTCCTCCCCACCCCGCCGGGCCCCGCGCCAAACCTGCCAGGGCCCGATCCTCGCCGCTCCGTCGCCAGCCTGTCTGGGCAGGCGGGCCAGAATCCCACCCCTACTATCAGGGAATTGTAAGGACGTCCATGATCTGCGATATGCACAGAACAGTGTTTCCAAACGTTTCCAGTCACTAACTGCACCTACCAAACGACCTCCAATCTGTTCGTGGACGTTCTCCCACCAACCTCACGTTTCTGTATTTGTCTGTGCGCCTGGATCCTCATGTTGGTTACCCTCTTGGTTTGGACATTGCTTGATAGTCTGAAATGCCCGTTCCTGCACAGTCTCTCATTTGGTCTGCACAGGAATCTTATATACTTGGGTGTTCTGGTACCCATTTTACAGACGAGTATATTAAGGCAGAGTTAAATGGCTTCCCCCAGGGTCACACCTGATGAGAGGCAGAACCGAGATTTGAATCATACCTTACTTGGCTCCAAAGCCTTGCTCTTGAATCCTGCTGTCCTCTATGTAAAGATTACTCTATTAATTCACCTTTAGCAAGCCACCTGCTTTAAGCTGTTTTGTTTTCACAAAAACCATCATCTGTTTGCATTCTCTGACCCTGACTTCCTTGTGCCCAGGGACACACGCACACACGCACTTGGGAGGAGTTTCTTAATCCACGATGGGAAAGCAAGGAATTTTTCTACCTTGCACTAAACACCATAAATTGGACCTGGCTATCACTGCTTTATCAGTAGCCTGTCCAAGCCAAAATCAATATATAAATGAATCATTATAATTGGACCATATACCATATAGTTGGAACTATAGCGCTGATCCTTTCTGTCATTTGGAAGCGTTTTCTGTTTCCATTTGTGCAGGACTTCCTAACCTGTGATTCATGGGGTCATGGAGTCTAGCAACGCCCCAAAGCTGAAACCTTTTCTCGGGGGAAGGCATCCAAAGCTTCCAGCCAGTTCTCAGAGGCTCATGACACTGCTGCGTAATAAAGGAATTGGCATTTCTATGTTATTAAAGAAGGCAATGCCACACCAGGGTTATATAAACCTAGTGGACAAACCTTAGGGAACACACGTGCTCCCAGCCCAGGCTGTCCCACACAGCCCTGAATCCTCAGATGACTTTAGCTGAGGACACTCTCAACCTGCTCGGGTCAGCAACCTACAGTGCTTCCCAGTCCCACAACTGTGGTCTGTGTCAGATCATGGCCTGATTCGATTCTGTCTCCTGTGCCCCCGCCCTCCCTGTGAATCCAGCCCTCCATTAACGACAATGATCCCCTGGAACCAGGTTGGCGAATGAAATGCCTCTCACAGGAAGTGACACTTTATAGTAAATGATAAATGAGCTCCTGAGCACAGGTCAGAGGTCTAACAATTTGTGGGCACTTTTCCACTTAGCGTGCTCTTGTGTCCACGGGAGATGCAGCCAAGGACCCTCGGGTGACGGCTCCTGCGACTGTGAGGTTGGCTGGCGAGGAGTGTCATGTGACAGTGGTAAGGGCGAGCCCCTCGGTCCTTATGATCTGCTCTTAGCCTCGCGTCGTAGCAGCTACATTTCTTTCTTCCTAAAATAGAAATGACGCCTCTGTTACTTCCTTTGGCAATCCAAGTAATTCCTACTTGCTGCAAAAAGTTTGTAAAATAAAGACAAGAAGAAAGAAGTAGATCAGAACTGCTCACGTTCCCACAGCAGGAAAGAACTCTCGCTAATGTCTTACATTGACCTACTGGCCTTCCACTCTTTTTCTGGGTGTATAAACATTTGTGTGTGAGACCGCACTCTACATACAGTTTTACAGCCTACTTTTTCTTTTTTTTTTTTAAGTTTTTATTTAATTTTGAGAAAGAGAGAGAGAAAAAGGAAAGATTGTGCGTGCACAAGTTGGGGAGGGGCAGAGAGAGAGAATCCCAAGCAGGCTCCACACTGTCAGCACAGAGCCCAACACAGAACTCGATCCCACAAACCATGAGATCATGACCTGAGCCAAAATCAAGAGTCAGACACTTAACCAACTAAGCCACCCAGGTGCCCCTACAGCCTACTTTTTCATTTTACAGTATGTAACGGATAGCTTTCCACATGGATAAGTATAGATAAATACCATTTTTCAGTTTTCATGCAATATGCTTGAAAAAGCATGCTTTCTCAAACCAATTTTCGATTGTCATCGTAGCACTGCCATGAACATACATCATTTTGCATTTGTCTAATTCATCCTCTGATATTTCTAAAGATGGGATATCTGCATCAGAAGTTGGCACTTTGGTGGCGCCCGGGTGGCTAGGTTGGTTAAGCATCTGACTTCAGCTCAGGTCATGATCTCACAGTAGGTGAGTTTGAGCCCCACACTGAGCTCACTATTGTCAGTGTGGGGCCCACTTCGGATTTTCAGTCCCCCTCTCTCTCTCTGCCCATCCCCCCCCCCTTAAAAATAAACATTAAAAAAAAAAGAAGTTGCACTTTTGGAGGGAGTGTTTGCTACTTTTTGCTGAGCTGTCCTGCAGAGGTTATATGCGTTTATTTTTATTTTCCCACAACAGGATCTGAACAGGCCCATCTCCCCTAGCCACACCACACTGTGCTGATGTTTAATGTGCCCCAAGGACAGCCCTCCAGACTCACTCCTCTTCCTGCTCTCCCTCCTGGGAGAAAAGACCAGCCCCCCCCCCCTGCCCGCCCCCCCCAATCTAGAAACCACCCACGTGGCCTTCATGCCTCCCTGGCCAGCATGTCTGCATTATTCTAACATCCACATCCCATCCTGTGGCTCATCCTCTCAGTGAGAGGCTTGGGGTCTGTCCCTGTGCCTCCTGTCCTAGCTTCCTCCACTCCATCCTCCACATGGCTGCCAGAGAGAACTTTCCAGAACACAGGTGTCTTAGTTCAGGCTGCTATAACAAGTGTTATAGACGAGATGTCTTATAAGCCACAGAAACGTCTCTCTCAGTTCTGACGGCTGGAAGTCTGAGACCAGGTGCCATCGGGCTCTGGTGAGAACCCTTTCCTGGGTTGCCAGCTGCTGGTTTCTCACGTCCTCACACGGCAGAAGAGGCAAGGGTGCTTTCTGGGGTCTCTTTTATAAGGGCACTAATCCCATTCATGAGCACGCTTATGACCTAACCATCTCCAAAGGCCCAAGCCCCAACACCTTCACCCTGGAGATTAGGTTTCCACATATGGATTTGAGGGGTGAGGTGACACAAACATCTGCCCCCACCCCCGCCATAGCAATAGGTAAGACCATTATTCCCACCCCCTCCCCAGGACTTGACAACCTGCTATGACTCTTCATTGCCTCCAGGAGAAAGTTCATTGCCTCCAAGGGACACACCTTAGCAGGGTAGAGTACAAGGCTATTCACCGACTGGCACTCACCCAGTTTTCCAGCCGGGTCTCAGTGCACATCGTGCGCACGCAGCTTCCGGCCTAGAAATGGAAATAAGTGGTCAAGAGTGTTCAAAAAATAGTAGTATGAGAGCACAGAGGAAAGAGCCTCTAGACTGGAGCCAGGAAGAAAACTCCTCTGTTCACGTGCAAACTCCCCACTCCCAAGCGCCTGGCAGGCATCACTGAGGCCAGAGAGGGGTGCCACCTCCGTCTCAAAAGAGCACACCGTGTAGCCACCCCTATTAACTGAAGTTGGCTCAAAGGTTTAGAGCATGTTTCAGAGAGGAGGACCTAAAAGATGACTGGGATTTCAGTAGACAGAGAATGGAGAGATCACAGACTTCCAGGCTCAAGGAAGAGCATCCATAACAGCACAAAATTGCATTGTACCCATTTAGCACCTTGGAGCCTGTCAAGATTCCGCCTGACACAAAACAGACATCTTTTGCAGTCAGGTCTCCGCTGCAGGACCTTCTGTGTGACTTGGCCAGCTCTAATAAGATTCTATCCCAACGGCTGTTAACGTGGGCATCCTCCCCAAAGGGTACTCTTTCTTCATTGCTAATGATTTCTTTCTGGATCCTCCCCTGCTGAGAAATATCTGGTAACTGAGCATCCAAGAGCGAAAGCCCATGCTATTCCAGGAATTTTAGGAATTAATTCAGCTAATAGATAATAGGTACCTTGCTATATGCCTGTCCCTCGGCTATTTTTGCAAATACAAAAGAAGGGGGGATGGGGTGCCGGGCTAGCTCATTCATAGAGCAAGCAACTCTTGATCTCAGGGTTGTGACTTCAAGCCCCATGTTGGGTGCAGAGATTACTTAAAAATAAAATTTAAAAAGAAAATTTTTAATGTTTATTTTTGAGAGAGAGAGAGAGAGAGAGCGTGAGCGGGGGAGGGCCAGAGAGAGAGGGAGACACAGAATCTGAAGCAGGTTCCAATCCCTGAGCTGTCAGCACAGAGCCCGATGTGGGGCTTGAACTCACAAACCGTGAGATCATGATCTGAGCCGAAGTTGGACACTTAACCAACTGAGCCACCCTGGCACCCCCAAAATATAATCTTTTTTGAAAAAAGGAAAAAAAGCCTTTTAATATTAGTTATAATTAAGCTTTGCTTGTTTATTTCACTCCATAATAAAATGATGAAAAACTAGAAAGAATAAAGAACACAGGAAATAGAAATAAGAGTAGAAAAATCAGGCCCCAGAGAGGAACATGCATCAACCTCCAGACCCTGATGGAGGATACTGTGTTTTACTCTCCTCGCAGCCTGGCATACAGTAGACACTCCATCAGTATATTCAGCCTTCAGATTTGGTGCTGAGCTTCCTGGCAGCCAAGGCAAAACAAGGATTTATAAGCTCATACAGTTTTACGTAGCTCACGTGATGCATATCATTACTTCTGAGGAATTAAATCTTTTCTGGGCAGTAAGTACTCAAAGAAAGCTCCCGAGTTAGGTTTAGTAAGAAAGGACTGAGCCAGCATTTGGTTCTCTTTTGCAGAGATCACCAAAGACGACTGCAATGGGATATGCCACACCAGCGCCAAGTACGTACCGCTGAGCTTTTCTCTGGAAGGGATGCAAAGAGGGTTCTTTTCTAGGAGTGTCCATGTCAGGCCCTGTCTTTGGGGTAATAGCTTCCTGAGACCCTTTCTGAAGACTTATGATGAATTTAAGTATGAAAGGAAAAATCTCTCTGAAAAGGCCACCATCAACTTGCCACATCCAGCCTTCGAAACAAGCTGCCACCTGAGTTACCTGGCATATCGGCAAAAAAGCCAGCTGCTGCCCCCAGTTCAAGCCACAGGGGCCCTTTCATAGACGCCAAGGGAGCCCAGTGCCCCTGACTGCCGTCAAACCTTACTCCCCATTCACAGCAAAGCCTTATGTGTTCATACTTCAACGTCATACTCCGAACTCCCAGAGGGGCGTGATGGCTTAACTAATTGGCCCAGTAACTGGACTTAGACCTGAATTCAGATCAGCCTCTGTCATTTTCATTGTGTGCATGACCTGGAGTCAATTACGCTTCTAAGCCCCAGTTTCTCCGTTCATAAATGGGAATAATAACATCTACGGGTTAGGGCTACTGGATAGCGTGTAGGTTATGAGAAGTAATGTGGGAAGCACGGCTCCGAGGACATAAGTGGCCCTCTAAAGATTGCTGGCTGTCCTCCTCATCCCGGGCCGATGCCCACCCATGTACTCTCTGCAGTTTCGGCCGCCTGTCCAGAGCCGTGCTGGGCAGGGACTCTCCTTCCGAGCCTTAGGCCAGACCTCTGAGTGAAGCAGGGGGCAGGAGCCAGAATGCTGGGGACACAGTGGGTGGATGTTCTGTATTCTTTCCCCACAAACAGCGCTTGCCATTTCTTGTTGCAGCTGCCTTCTCAATCCGGACGGGACGGCCTCATGCAGATGTGCAGCAGGATTCCAAGGGAATGGAACAGTCTGCACAGGCAAGCGAGGAAGGGACCGCTGGGGGTTACAAGGGTGGCACAAGTCCTGCAGACTGTACCATTCTGCCACCACCAACCACTGCTCCTGACCTGGATGTAACAGGGCAGCCGACCAGGCCCCCTGGGCGAGAAAACTGCTGTTAGCGGTTGGGGCGTGTGTTGGGTTAGGAATGCATGGGACAATCGTACCTGTTCTCTTCTCCAAACAGCCGTTCACAGCCTTGACCACAACTGAAGTCACCTGGGGAACTTTGAAAACACCAGCTTGATTGACCTAGCATGTGACCCAGGCATGGGGACTCTGGAATGGGACAGACAGGGACCCGAGTCCTGGTTCTTCCTCCTACTACCCACACAGCTTTGGATGGGTCTCTTATTTGCTCTGAGCCCCCTTAGCTCACTTATAAAGTGAACATAAAACTGTGTCCCTTGCAGAGTGGTTTGGGGACCAAACAACCTCTCTGTGCAATGGCAGAATGAGGCAGAATTTAAAACAGCCCCACACCAGACTCTCCCGGGTTTGAGTCTAAGTTCTTATAGCTTGTATTACCTTGGGAAAGTTGCTTGACTGCTCTTTGCATCATTTTCCCATCTGTAAGTTGTTGTCAGTAAGAGAATCTCCCTCCCTGGACCTTTTGGTGAGAACGAGGTTAATAACGGTGAGGTGCTTAGAACAGCCTTTGCACAGAGCACTCGGTAAATGGGATCTAATACTCTTAAGGTGCCCACCACATATTTGGTGCTAGAAAACTGGAAACGCTTAGCATCATATTTCTCTCGAGCACCTTGTCCAGACAGCCTTCAGTCCAGGTTGTGGTGAACAATGAACATACCAACCTGTCTTCTAGACCGTCTTACCCCAGGGGGTTCTCCCAGCGTGCAGGCACCCTGACCCTGGTCCCAGATGTTTCCTGCAGTAAGATGTGCACAGTATGCCCGTGAAAACAGCTGGGAGGAGCAAATAACTGGAATATTTTTCTTGCCCTCTGTTTTTAGGAAATAGCAAAAGCAGGGTTATAGGAGAGCAACCCACATTTCTGTAACACTTTCATGTATGTTACCAGATGGGAGTCTCCAAACCTGCAAACAAACCTCAACAGGTGGACCCCAAGGTTCAGATTCACTGAGCAGCTTGTCCAAAATCACACCGTGGGACTCCAAGTGGATCTAGGTCTTGATCCACTTTGTGTACATGTTGTGAGGTTGAAGTCCAAATTCTTCTTCTGTGGGTGAATATCCATATGTCTCCATATCATTCATTGAAAAGACTCTTCTCTCCCCCATTGAAATGTCTTGGCACCTTTGTGGAAAATCAATTGACTTTGGATGTATGGGTTTATTTCTGGACCCCCAGTTCTATTCCATACATAGACGCCCTTTATCAGGTTGAGGAAGTTTCCTTATATTCTTTGCCTGTTGAGCTTTTATTATTAAAGATATTGAATATTATCAAATGCTTTTGTTCCTTCTATTGAGGAAGGAAAAAGTGGATTTGTCTTTAATTCGATTGATAGACTGTAGTACATTAACTGATTTTTAAATGTTAAACCACCTTGCACTCCTGCATAAGTCCCACTTAGTTATGGTGTATTGTTCTTCTTGCCGAATTTGATTGACAAGTATTTTCTTGAGGATCTTTGTTTTTATACCTGTGAGGGATATTGATGTATAGAGTTTCCTTGATATGGCTCTGTCTGGTTTTGGTATCAGGCCTCATAAAATGAACTGGGAAGTCTTCTCTCCTCTTCTAGTTTTTGGAAGAGCTTGGGAAAATTGGTATTTATTCTTCTTTAAATGTTTGGTAGAATCCACCAGTGAAGACATCCGATGCTCTGCGTTCTTTTGAATTATCCGTACTTAATCCAGTGCCCAGCATTTTGAAGTAGCTTCCATTTCTCATGCAAGTAAAGAATGCATCACTGTTTTTTTTCCCGCCTCTCTCCCCGGCTGGGCTCTGTGTCGCGTCTCCCTCCTGTAGCCATCAATGCCTGTGAGACCAGCAATGGAGGTTGCTCTGCCAAGGCTGACTGTAAAAGAACCACTCCAGGAAGCCGGGTGTGTGTGTGCAAGGCAGGCTATACAGGCGACGGCATCGTGTGTCTAGGTGGGTACCATCCTTCACCTGTCCGGTGGCAGTGGCTTTACGGTCAGAGCCCCGGTAAGTGATCCTATTATTAGGACGTGCCACTGTTGGAACAGTCTGTGCAGGAACGTATGAGGTGTGTAAAGGTGACCACAGGGGTATGAAGGTGTGTGATGTCCAAAAATCGCTTGGGAAGGAAAAAAAAGGAGACACTTTTTCCAATTAAGCATGACGGTGCTGACTGAATTTTGTAACATTTATCAGTTCCTTTCTTATACAATAACACATTCTCACTGTAGATAAATTAGAGAATGCATATATGTTGGGGGGGGTGGATTCTAGAAATAACCACTCTCCTATGGTCGTATCACTTCATTTGCTATGGATGCACCTACTTGTTTAAACAACAGTTCTGTCTTATGATACATAATACTTACTATGCTTAGCAATACAAAAGAACAGCACTCCCAGAAAGTAAGTGTTTCTCCAAATCATTATCTTAATGGCTATACACTGTTCTACTATTAAAGGTATACCATCGTATGCTGTCTGACTTTTAACATTTTAGTTGTAAAAAAATACATTCACACCAAAGTATTGCAAGAATAGTATAAAAGAAGACCCACTCTCTCTTTACCTGGATTCACTATTGCAAACATCTTGCTTCACTTGCATTATCATTTGTTCTCTTTATATATGTGCCTCTTTTTCCTAAACCATTTGAGAGTAGACTTTTTTCATATTCCCGTTATCCTTAAATACTTGGGCATATCTGAGAATGAGGATAAGTTCTTACATAGCCACTGCAGTTACCAACTTCAGTCAATTTACTATTGTTTTAAATGTTTATTTATTTTGAGAGAGAGAGAGAGAGAGAGAGAAAGCAGGGGAAGGGATAGAGAATTCTAAGAAGGCTCCGTGCTCAATGCAGAGCCTGAGGCAGGGCTTGATCTCATAGCCGTGAACTCATGACCTGAGCTGAAATCAAGAGCCAGACGTTTAACTGACTGAGCCACCCAGGTGCCCCAAATTTACCATTAATATACTACTTTTGTCTAATTACCATTTGTATTCTAATTTTGTCCCCTGACCCAATTACATACTGTTCTGGCTTTTTTCCTCAAGTGCAGGAAGTAGTTTAGGAGTGGGCATCGTATTGAGCTGTTATGTTAGTCTCCTCAAATCAGGGATGGCTCCCCAGCCTTGCTTTGTCATTTATGGCATTGACATTTTGGAAGAATATAGGCCACCACCCCAACTTTTTTTCATAGCATGTCCTTCCTTTGGGGTTTGTCTGATGTTTTTCCATGATTATATTGAGACTGTGCATTCTAGACTCGATATCACAGGAGTGATATCGCATCCTTCTCAGGCTATCACACAGGAGGCTCACGATTTCCAGCTGCCTCTCTTTTGTGACGTTAATTTTGACCACGCAGTCAAGATGTTGTCTGATTTCTCCACTGTACAGTTACTTTCTCCCCCATTGCTACTAATAAGCCACCAATAGGGAGATGCTTTAACACCAAGCAAATATCCTGGTCCTCATCAAAATGTCCTTCTAAATTTAGAATCTGCTGAACCAATTTTATGATGAGAGTTACAAGCGACTGTTTCATTCCTAACTCTCTTCCTTCCTAGCATGTTGGATTGGATCCAAGATTCTGTTGTTTCAAGTCCCTGGCTGCAAATGCTCATATTCACTCAATAGCGGGACAGAAGCAAGCCCACAGATGAGGCCCCTGCTGGCACAGCCCCAGCCCACAGGAGCTGATTCTGAGAAGCCACATCTGGTACCTTCCCTGCTGGCTTACTTCTGCCACAGAGCTGTCACAAAACTGAATCACACTTTGACACCTGCTCCCCTTGTCCAGTTAGCCATCCTGCCTGGTTCCTCAAGATGTCTTGATTGGAAAAGGAGGCTGGATTTTCATGCCAGGTTCTGGCTTTTTGTTTTAAAGAAATCAACCCATGTTTGGAGAACAACGGTGGCTGTCACAAGAATGCAGAGTGCACACAGACGGGACCCAACCAGGTGAGCTCAGCCCCGCCCCCACACAGGGTCCTAAGTTTTCCTAGGAGCAAATTCCTGGATCTTCAGACCCACACCTGAGGGAAAGGGGTTGAGAACAGACCTATGGGCACCAGCAGCATAAAACCAGTATTTTAGGGGGGAATTCTGAAAGACTCCCTAAAGAGGCCATTCTTTGGGAATAAGAAATGGTGGCTGTGAGGGGACCAGGGGGTTCTTGGGAGAAGGGGCTTCCTGAGTGGGGAGGGGTAGACATCTGCAAACACCACATGGTTCCAGACTCACCTAGAAAGTTTCCGACGATGCTCTCCTTTCAGCTTTCTGATGCCTAGAAAGCTGAGGCATCATCTTCTTTGGCTTGAGGCCTTGAAATGCATGTGCCACAGCATAAGATAACGCTTTTAGGGGCGCCTGGGAGGCTCAGCTCGTGAAGTGTCTGACTCTTGGTTTCAGCTCAGGTCACAATCTTGTGGTTTCATGAGTTCAAGCCCCACGTCGGGCCCTGCACCGGCAGCACGGAGCCTGCTTGGGATTCTCTCTCTCTCCCTCTCTCTCTGCTCCTCCCCATCTTGCACTGCCTCTGTCTCTCTTGAAACAAATAAATATGCTTAAAATAATTAATTTTTTAAAAAGATAATGTTTTTAGGCCCTCTGCTAATCACATACTTCCTAACACAGTGAGTTTTGCAGCCCAAACAAGCACAATAGTCAGGAAATTATATACATCAGATACTGGATGATGAAGTGAAGTCCCATGGAATGTTCTATCAACCTTGTTTAGGCTGCAACCTCAGTGCCAGTTCTCCCAATGATTAGAACAAGCAGGTGCCTAAAAAGGCCAAAAATAAGGGGGGGGAAATACCCTTATTTTGAAAGAATTGTGTGTGTGTGTGTGTGTGTGTGTGTGTGTGTGTGTGTTTACACATATAGTCTTGGTGAAAACCAGAACAGGCAGTATTTGGCTACCTTAGACACGTTTTGGGGTTCAGCAGAGCTCTTATTTCAAACCACATATGGAGAAAGGAAAACCTAGAAGCATTTTGGTGCTCAGGGTGTCTACAAGTCCTTCTCCAGACCTAGAAGGCAGTGAGAGGGACCCAGGGTTGATCTCTGGGACAGAACCTAAGCCCAGGAGGGGCAGCTGGTGGGTGTCTTGGTAACAGTTTGGGTCAAGGTCAGGACCCAGAAGAAAGGAAGAGGCAGAGGAGTGAAAATCTGCCATTTGGCCCTGGCTGACCCTGTCAGTGAGTCCAGGCTCTAACAAGCAGACATCAGACCAGAGCCACCTCTGCTATGTGGCCTGGGTGGATTGGAAAAGAAAAGCCGCCCCTCTGGTGGACACATTAGGAGCAAGTGCCCTTCCTTCTGGGCACAGAACTAGGTAACTAGAGCGTAGCTGGGTTTTAACCCTGCCTGCTCCTGTGCCCTTGTTCCTGAGCAGAGCACCGGGGAAATGGGGGTGAACTAAACAGTCCCCAGCTTCCCGTGGACAGTGTCCCCTCCCTCAAGTTGGAGCCCCCACTGACATCGTTGGCCAAACAGTGGGTCTGACTGATTGTTTTCACATGGGCCACCCATGTGAGGCCAAAGCCCCCCTCCAGCATCTCCCAGCGCCGATGCCTTGGGGCTGAGCCTGGGTGGAGAGGCACAAGGTCTCCGTGTGAATGGGAGTGGGTCATGGCTTAGCCTCCTTGCACCCGAGCTTTTACCAACCCAAGCGACAGAAGGGGTGAGTGCCAAGAAGGCAAAGGACCAAATAAGGTAAGAATGTGTTAAAAAAATAAATGAAGTAGGGGCGCCTGGGTGGCTCAGTCGGTTAAGCGTCCGACTTCGGCTCAGGTCACGATCTCACTGTCTGTGGGTTCAAGCCCCGTGTCGGGCTCTGTGCTGATGGCTCAGAGCCTGGAGCCTGTTTCAGATTCTGTGTCTCCCTCTCTCTGACCCTCCCCCGTTCATGCTCTGTCTCTCTCTGTCTCAAAAATAAATAAATGTTAAAAAAAAAAATTTATAAAAATAAATAAATAAATAAATAAATAAATAAATGAAGTCTCTTGGCAGCAAAGTCAGGCTCCGTAGGAGATCCCAGTGCTAGAGTGAAATGTGCCGAGTGCGCTAAACGTAGGATGACAATTACCATCGTAGGATAGAACTTGCCAATATCACATATAGACCCTTGTGACGCCACCGTGACCACCATAGACCCGGAGCGTGAGAGCCAGCAGAATCTCTCTGTGAAATAACCCGTTTTCCTCCCCTCCCCGGACAGGCAGTGTGTAACTGTTTGCCCAAGTACACTGGCGATGGGAAGGTCTGCACGTTCATCAACACCTGCTTAACCGTGAGTAGGGCTCCGTGGCCGAGGCCCGGAGACGTCCGGCCTGGGGTGCCTCCTACCTGCCTTGCGGGGGACGGCGCATCAAGGAGGCCACATGCAGAGGCCGCTTGTGGGCCCTGGAGCGTATTTTCCCCTCAGGTTCCAGTTGTAGCTGGAGAAACTCCATTCTCTGCCTCTGTCCTCACCTCTGTGCTGGTGTCTTCTCCTCTTCTACTAAAAACTACCGCGGACCTACTGAGGCCCACCTGCCTCATCCAGGATGCTCCCCTCTCAAGGTCCTTAATTACATCCGCAAAGACTCTTTCTCTAAACGAGGTCACATGCACAGATACAAGGGCTTAGGACATGAGCATACCTTTTAGGTACAGAGCAAGCAAACGGCACAGCCAGAACTTGAATCCGTGTCTGTCTTACTCAAAGTCTGCACCCTTGACCACTTCAGGGGTTCTTGTTCCTCCCACGAAGCGGTCAGCCCCAGAGGAAGTGCTGTCTATGCATGGTACTTCCCTTATTCATATCACTGCCCACCCGGAGCCTCCAGCTGTGGGTGTAAGAACAGCCCAGATGCCACATAGTTAAAGCCCTTCCTCTCTGAGCTTCATCCCGATTGTCCCCTTGTGTCGATCTGGCAAATGCCTCAGGAGAACATGTCCTCACATGAAATGATTGCAGAAAACAGGGTGCTGGGGCATGGAGCTGTCACAAGCAGACCCATGCAGCTTTATTTGCACAGCAACTCTTCAAGGACCATTTCCACCTGGTTTTTTCAATGGCCACCTTGTCTTGGCAACTAACGCAATGAACCTACGTGCGCCTGACAGTCAGGTACAAGAGTCATTAACTCTTGGCCACTGCACCCATGACTGCCACCACCCACTGGATCCTTTCAAGAACAAAAGTTTGTTTTCTTGCAAGATGAGTGTTAAGGCATGCTTTTACGCTGATGAGTACAGTCCAAGAGAGAGAAGGAAACTGATACTGAAGGAGAGAAGGTGGAATGTTCCAGGAGGAGGGTACAGGAGTGGATGAGGAGAAAGGGCCCCAGAGCCCACAGGTGAGCCCCAGGCAGGAGCAGGGCCAGTGGTAGGTAGGCAGGTAGTTGGTCAGTCAGGCTGTTAGTCAGGTAGATCATTAGCCGATCAGTTCGTTCGTTAGTGAGCCAGTCAGTTAGTGAGTCACTCGTGGGCACATGCTGTGTGGAGCCCTTACTGTGAACTAGCTTAAAAATGCGTCTGATCGCTCTAAATAAATTCTTAGTCCCGTGAGGACAGAGACGGCTTGCATTTCTACATATCCAGTAGGAAACCTCTCACAGCAGCTCCCCGGCTCCCAGGCACCATTTTAGGCACTGGGAATTCATCAGTGACCAAGCAGTGAAGTCTCTTCCCTTAAAGAGTTTACACTGAGGGGGAAGAGACAGACACCTCGTGTGCAAATGACTAGTCAGACCGTCAGTTGTTAGTTCATTTGTTAAGTAAGGAAAGTAGGGTTGGTGACCAGGTGCAGGCAGGTGGTGAACGTCAGGGAGGGAAGGTGGGGTGTCTGCGTCTCCATGAGGTATGAGGTGAGCCCATCAGCTAAGAGTGAGGGGCAATGGTTGAGAGTTGGAGGGAGGAGTGAAGGTGTGAACTGTCTTCCCCAGAGAGAGAAAAGTTGCTCTCTGGATGAGCACCGATGTGATAGCTCTGAAGGCAGGTGCGGACATCACACACGTGTGACTTTGTCCCGCAGTGCCCCCCGAGTCAGGGCCGGCCCAGAGGCAGTGGTTTACCAAGCCGTTGTGTCAGCCGCTGTGCCGGCACAAAGCTAGGAGCAGGGGCCAACTGCACCGGGCAGGTGGGTGAGAGAGAAGCAGCTGGAAGGAGGGGAGGCCCCTGTGGGTCAAAGGAGGCTGGAGCTGCAGCATTAGAAGAGGGGAGTTGAGATGATGAAAGCTGGTGGTCAGAGAGAGCAGGATGCTTGAGGGAGAGCCTCGGGAGGGGTCCACTTTAATGTGGAGACGAAGCCAAGGGTGGCCAAGGGGTGGTGGCAGACGCAGGGTGCAGATGGAGGCCACTGACAGAGACGTTCACGCCACCAAGCATGGCCACGGGTGTGGAGGGAAAGCTGGTGATCCAGGCGCCACCGCCAGGACCAAAGAAACGGGCCATCGTGGATTCCGTGTGTTCTCAGGGAGCTGGGGTCTGTGAAGCATGAGGCAGTAGAAGTAGTTTGGAAGCTCAGTAGGAAAGACACTACCCCAGCCCCAGGCCACGAAAACAGCTTTGCTTGAGGGGTGCGGGGGAGCAGCGTTTGCGGGAGACAGACACGTCTTCGGTAAGAGGCGGAGAGAGTTTTCTGGAGACTGCTGGGAGTTTGTTAATGGTGGTGAGTTTCAGAAGGCACCAGGAAGGGTTTGTGAGGGCAGGAAGGGGTGGGTGTGGGGTCAGATCAGCAAGGAAGGGAATGTCCGTGAGGTAAGAGGGAACCTAGAGCGTGTAGACTTGTTGACAGAGAGAAGCAGGAAAGTGGCACAAGAGGGGGTTTGTCTTGGTGCTGTTACAGCAGGCCGGGTATCGGGACGGTAAAATCCAGGGTAGATCCAGGGCCCTTAAGAGACGGCAACTGGTCTTGAAGAGCTCACTGAGCTGTGTCAGCTTGAGGCAGGAATCTGGGACAGACAGGAAGTCCCTCCTGGGCCCAAATATCATGCTCCACTAAGGCTCTGGGAACAAGCATTAGAGGGAAGGAAGATTTTATAGCCGACCGTTAAGTCTGTTGACCTCCTTCTTTGCTCAACCCCATCGGGGTTCTTTTTCCTAAGCTCACATTCTTTCCCCACTTAGAAACTGCTTAGGCTGCAGACTCCTTCTTGGTGTTCCTATGGATGTTGGCTTTGAATTGAACTTTGCTTTGTTTCCATTTTTAGGTCTCTGTCCCATCTTCCACAGTTTTTAAGCTCTTTGTGGACAAGGACAGTGTGTTCTATCTCTTTTATACCAACTGCCTTCTAGCTGATGACTATTACCTGGCCACTATGAGATCAGGATTTAAGCCTAAAGCTGGGAACTGTCGGGCAAGATTGGTCCCTTTCTAGTCAACCCCCATGTGCTGAGAAAGTTTCCATTTGGCACCTCTGGGCTTGTCCGTTTACAGCTGGAGATCTGCTCGGTTGGACTCGCCCTCTTGGGATACGTGGCTGGGTGAATACATGGCTCTTACTATAGGGAGTTAATAGGCAAGTTCAGGAGAAGGGCAATAATGCAAACCAGTCAGTTAGAAGGTGGGTACAAAAATACATTTCAGTACAGAATTGCTTTGTGAATATTGGCAGACCTGGCAAGCGAACCGGGCTGACTCTTACCCCCCACCCCTTGGAAATTTTACCAGAAAAATGGCGGATGTAGTGAATTTGCCATCTGCAATCACACTGGGCAAGGAGAAAGGACATGTAATTGCAAGCCAAACTACATCGGGGATGGGATCACCTGCCGCGGCAACATCTATCAGGTAACGAAAGGCCTGTTTCCATAGAGCGAACCCGACTTGCCTCGCTGTGCTAGGAATCCAGGTCCCTAAGGGCTGTGCAAGAGTTTTGTAACTTGTAAAGCTCTACAAAGATGTGAAAGCCTGCTTTTATATAAATTGGCAATGGAAAGAGATTGTATCTACCCATGAAAATCCTCACATCGATGAGTTCTGGAGTCAGAAGCACCTGGGTATGAATTCAACTCTGTCAATCAGTAATGAGACATTAGGCAATTACATTACCTCCCTATGCATCAGCTTTCTAATTTGTAAGAAAAAAAATTCTAATGGTACCAACCCCATTGGGTTGTTAGCCGATGTAATGTACGTAACACGCATGGAGCACACAGAAACTCAAAGGCATTACCTTGATGTGGGTGCCGTTGGAACATATGTGTGTGTGCACACCCACAGGCATCTGTACTGGCCATAGCGGATGAGGAGCAATGATACTTGTAGATTTCTACCCCTTTATAAGGTGAACATTCTGTTATTTGGCTTAAAGAGGGACTAGAGCATTCTGGCTAATCAAATATGCTTGTTAATGGAGGAATTAAATCTTCCATAAACCTATAACTGGTTGGTTTTTTTTTTTAATATTTGAACTTTAAAAAGTGCTTCTAAACCTTAACTGCTTTTGGAAATGGCTAGACCTTTCTTTGATAAATCAGATGGTGACTCCAGCAAGGTTTTGGAACTCACAGCATGTTCCCATAGTCGTTCTGAACATCGGTGGGAAGCCTGTAGGTGGGGCTTGAAAAAGAAGACCCATGAGGGCAGATTTCCAGCTGAAAGTGTGGTAAAGACTCTCAAACTTACAGAAATTGTCCTGCGACAACCTTGAATTGATCTTGCGTGGAACCCAAGACATGAAGTGACCCTCCTCTATCTTTGTTTCCAGGAGCTTCCCAAGAACCCAAAAACATCCCAGTACTTCTTCCAGCTGCTGGTAAGAACATGTGTGTCTGTCTGTAGCTGTAGGAGTTGGGTCTCCAGCCAGATACAGAGAAACTGTAGCCTCTGGAGTCAGTGAAGGGAGAAGAAAGTCTGGGAACGTGGGTTTCTGGCCCATTCTACATAGAAGAATGCACTGCATGCAAAAACTGCCATCACACCAGAGGAAAGAAGCGTTCCTGGGGCAATTGGTTAACTCTGGGTGAAAATATTAAGTTAGGTCTTTATGCACATCATACATTGGGATAAGTTCCAGATATATTGAAAAATAAAAGATAAAAATATAAACAAATAAGGGGCACCCGGGTAGCTCAGTCAGTTAGGTGTCCGACTCTTGATTTCAGCTCAGGTCATGATCTTGCCCTGCGTCGGATTCCGCACTGACAGTGCAGAGCCTGCTTGGGATTCTCTCTCCCACTCTCTCTGCCCCTCCCCCACTCTCTCAAAAATAAATAAACTTTAAAAAATATATCTAAATGAATACAATCATAAAACCTAGAAGAAAATACAACTAACCAGAGGCTCTTAACATTGGCAAGAAGGCAATCAGCATAGCTAAACCAATCATCTTATAATCAATTATCCCAATTATGTAAAATATTTGCATGTAGAAGAGACATTGGAAAAAAATACCTAAAAATAATAGGTTGCATCTAGGCAGTGGGGCTATGGCTAGTTATTTCCTTCTTCATGCTATATTTTCAAATCTTTAATACAATAAGCATATTTTTTTTTCCGAGAGAGAGAGAGTGACCACAAGTTGGGGAGAGGGGCAGCGGAGGAGAGAGAGAGAAAATCTCAAGCAGGCTCCACACTCTGTGCAGAGCCCAACCTGGGGTTCAATCCCACAACCCCGGGACCATGACCTGAGCCAAAATCAAGAATTGGAGGCTCCACTGACTGAGTCACCCAGAAACCCCAACATATGTTATTTTTATAACCAGATAAAAATAAACATTATTTCAATGACAAAGACTAAGAATGAATTTGAATCTAAGACTAAATAAAACACAGATCTCCAGATTCAGTTTTCACTCCCCTCTGTCACCACTGACTTTCTGTATTTGTTTGAAACTGTACGTATGTTAATTAGGTACCTGCCATGTGGCCCCACCTTCCTTCCCACAGGAACATTCTGTGCGAGATCTGAGTGGTCCAGGCCCTTTCACTGTCTTTGCACCTTTATCTGCAGCTTTTGATGAGGAACCTCGGGTAAGTGTGAAGCTCTAGGCAAGCCGAAGAGGTGTGGAACGGGAACCCAGTCTTTGGGTGTCACCCTGGAACCAATGCTGGAGACATTTCTGGGCAGGAGATTTAGGATTAGCTAGAGCAGATCAGCAATGAAAGGGGCTGCCTGTCAGCTTAGGGACCTCCTATCAAAAGAAAGGATTTAGGTGGATTTAGGGTAACCAATGGCCAGAGGCCCTCTGAAAAACATTCCTGAATCAGGTAGGAAGCTAGAAAAGATCAACAATTCTTAAATGATCCAAACCTTCCATAGACATAAATAAATAAACAAATAAACAAACAAACAAACATTAAAAAAAGAAAAAGAAAAAAGAAAACGAGAAGAACAAGAATGCTGGGTAAAAGCTTTTAAATAAGTCTTTTTTTTTTCTTGCAGACCTTATCAGAGCCTTTACTATTCTAACATTCACTGGGACTCTTCATGCAGGATTACCCATTAACATATAATACTGTAGCAAACATTTATGGAGTGTGCCAGACACTGTTTCTAGTATCTGACCTAGATTCATTCATTTAGTGTTCATGACAACCCTGTCATGGAGTGCTATCATCCCCATTTTTACAGTCAAGGACATTGACAGAAGTAAATTTCCCAAGGCCACACGACTAGCAAGTGGCGGAGTAAGGATGGAAACATGACTCCAAACCGTGCATTCTTCTCTACACACAAAAACAGAGGCACAAAAATACTTCTGGAAAGTTTTTGACATTTGATTGTTTTCCTCTAAAACAGCATCAAAAGAGATACCATGAAGCAATTGAAGCGATGAGAACCTTGTGGGCTTCTTATTACACTGACTTAATGGCTAATATTGTTTGTGCTTTGATTTACAATGGAAAAGCATTGTGATCTTTTCCACACTAAAGGAAATCTGGCCCAGGTACCTCTCCAAGAGGCACAGGTGCGGTGCAGCTTTGCCCAGCATTTTTCACAAGAAAAGTCTTTTTGCAAGTAGCATCTCACAGGACTTGGGGTCCTTGCCACATGCATTGAGAGATGCTGGACCAGAGGAACTCCAAGCTCCCTTCCACTCATTCTAAGAGTCCATATCGGAAGCAGGGAAGAAGGGAGGGCCACTTTCTCCCTCTTGTCTGAACAGCCTGTACCCTGTAAACCTGACCACGAGCCACCCCTGACTGCCTCCTTCCCAGTGCAAGTTGGGGGAGAGTCCCTGGGGAGAGCATGGAGGAGGGGAGGGCATGGAGGGGGCCAGCAAAGGCTGGAACCCTCCCATCTTCTGTTACAGATTAAAGACTGGGACAAACAGGGCCTCATGCCCCAGGTTCTTCGTTATCATGTGATCGCCTGCCACCAACTGCTTCTAGAAAACCTGAAATTGACCCCAAATGCTACCTCTCTCCAAGGGGAGTCAATCGTCATCTCCGTCTCTCAGGTAAGAGAGGCCACCTCGGGAAGAGGGCCATCTTTCTTAGGCCCTCTCTCTTCTCTTCTTTAGACTAATACCAGTAATAATAGTAATAACAACAACAACTAAGACATGTTGAGTGATTGCTATATGCCACGTAGTATTCTAAGTATTTGATGTGTACTAACTTTTTTAATCCTCCAAAGAATCCCATGATGTAGATACTATTCTTCCCCCAATTTATGAAGTAGGAAATGGAGCTCAGAGAAGTTAAATGACTTGTCCAAGGTCACACAGCATGTAAATATTAGAGCTGGAATTGAAACTCGTAAGCAAAACAGCTCAAGCGGTCATCAGAACGGCTTTGGGTTAGAAGCTGGAGGGGGTGAACACTTTTGACCGGAGCCACCTGACCATGCTGGCCCCCTCGCCCCCCACAACAGAGGAACTAGTGGTGACTATAGAATCCATTGCAAAGGGAAGTAAGTTGTGGTGGAGGCAGAAGGTGGTACAGACAACACAAGTGATGTACTTGTTACTTCATATTTGAGAATCACAGCGAAATGACCACTGTGGTTGGTTCTTTGCTATTAACTCCTCCAGGTGAAAATTACAGTCTTGTCTCAGTTTTCCTTTTATAATCATAACAAAGAAACGTGCTCAAGGAACTTAGATCTTCAGATTTTGCCCACAGCCCTACTTAAATGTTCACTTTCATGATGACTTAGTAGCATGTTGGTAAAGCATTCTGGAAGAAATGACTTTGTCCATTTCTGTTTGTGCTCATTTCTTTTTTTTTTTTTTTCTCTCTCTCTTCTTGGTTAATTTCAGGACACGGTGTATATAAATAATAAGGCTAAGATCATATCCAGTGATCTCATCAATACCAATGGCATCATCCACATCATAGACAAATTGCTGTCTCCCCAAAACTTGCTTGTCACCCCCAAAGATGCCTCTGGAAGGATCCTGGTGGGTTCATTATCATACTCTCAGCCCAGAGTGACTCATAATACTCAAAATGTATTTTCACAATTCTGATTTTGAGGCATCTTAATTTTGCTGCTTCAGTCTCAAGCTACTAGGAAAAGCCTAGTGAATATTATTCTAGTAAGAAGTAAATAGGTAAAAGCCTAATTTAAAGAGATAAATGGATTTTATAAGTTTTACTTTAGTTTCCACATGGACAGATGGTCTTGCATAGATTTGGAAGATGGAGAAATTACATAGATGGATGAGATAGATGATAGGTAGATAGATAGATAGATAGATAGATAAGTAGATAGATGATAGATATCACTCAAAGCAAACCTGGAGTACAACTCATTTTCAATTGAAAGAAAAGACAAATTTGAATTTGATTGTTATTTATTAGCATCGGCCGGGGTTTTTCATTGCAGACCACAGAACCCACTATACCTAACTTAAACAAAAAGGAGATTCTTAAGATACTAAGTTTAACAGCAAATCTCTTGGAAAGCCAGAGAGTCTAATTCAGAAGCTACATAGCTGGGAACAAAGGGGTCCAGGGATACCTGCCAGGGGAAGGCACGTGACTTTCCTGTGGGACTGCTCTGACCTGTCTCCAGCCTCATCCCCTACAACCTCCAAGTCCGAACACCAGATGCCTCCACCCTTGTGCTGGTCAGAATCTCCTGCTAGCGGTCACCTCCGTCTCTTGTCGTTTCCTTCCACCGATAATCCTTGTAAAAACTCTTCTGTTTGGTGGATCCTATGTCACACACGGGGCTGGAGCTGCAAGGCAGTCTGGGAAAATGTCACGCATGGTCCCCCATCCGCTGGACTGCGGAAAGGCGTGGGTATGTCAGAGCCGGAGTGGGTGCTGACGAGCCAATCTGCAGTACCTCTCACGTTATCTTACCCTGATTTCATTCAGCTGAACTTTTGTTAACGTGCTTGGTGAACTGTATGAAGAAAGGTATTATTCCTCTTCTTATTGCCTTTGCAGCAAAATCTTACAACAGTGGCAATAAACCACGGCTACACCAAATTTCACAACCTACTACAGGTAAAAACCCAGGGGATTACCTGCCTAAGGAGGTTTCTTTTTTGAAGGGTTTTGTTTGTTTGGATTTTTGGGGGGAGGGGGTTGTTTTGTCGTTAGTGTTTTGTTTTATTCGGGGAGCAAGCCAGCCATTGTGGGAATCTGCATAGGAAAGTCCCGACTTCCAATAGAACAAAGTCATTCGCTGTCACTCCATTCCCAAAACAGCATTTGGTTTATTCAGCTATATAATGTACACCGGCCAAATTAGAAATTGATGTACCTGTGGCTGAAGCAAGGAAAAGGACTCAAGCATCACATCTTGCGCTAGGGGCTTCACATCTGGAATTCTCACCTCCGTAATAGGGGCAGGCAAGCCGACGTGCAAATCTGGGAAATCTATGCCCCAAGGCATAGGTAGACATTGCATTTAAAACTACAGTGAAACCTTGGTTTGCGAGCACAATTCGTTCCGGAAACATGCTTGTAATCCAAAGCACTTGTATGTCAAAGCGAATTTCCCCATAAGAAATCATGGAAACGCAGATGATTCGTTCCACAACCCAAAAACATTCATATAGAAATGATTACAATACTGTAATATGATACAAAAAGTAGAGAAAATACAAAATATAAAGACAAAGAAACAAATTAACCTGCACTGACCTTTGAAAACCTCCGTGGCTGGTGAGGGAGACCTGGGAGAGGAGGGTTATTGTGCAGGACGACTTTCACTATCACTGTCGATGTCACTATCTATTGGCTCAATGGAATCTTTTTCTGCATGGGGGCCACTGTATATGGTCGCATGGATGTTGACTACAGTCCAGTGTTAACAAACTCTTGCCGTGCACTGTATTTAATGGAACTGGCAATAAGGCAGCAGAGGAAAGGGTCTCTCTCTGTCTGCAGGCAGCCTGAGCTAGGAGGAAGCAAAGCATTCCTAAGCTTACTCTTGGATGGTAAAGCAAAGGCCTGTCTTTGGTGCTTTGAAGTGACAAAAAATATACTAGTGCCAGTTGTGGGCACCTTCCAGTGTTCCGGAAAATCACTGATTTCTGCCACACACCGTGGCCTGAGACCAAGCATCTGACCATGGGAGACGATCACTCACAATCCCACAGAGAGAGATAGAGAGAGAGAGAGAGAGAGAGAGAGAGAGAGAATCATTGGCTTAGCTGTGATCATGTGATGTTTGGAGTCACGTATGAGTGATGCAAGACGTCACTCATTTATCAAGTAAAAATTTGTTAGAAACTTTAAGTGTTTCTGTGGAACACTCCTAGAACAGGTAATTTGCAATCCAAGGTTTTACTGTTTATCTTTCTGACTTCACTTTTCCCACAAACTGAGTAGAGAAACTTCTTGTCCAAAGATTTCAGAGGAGAATCAGTGAGGGACAGGGTCTTCCAAGGTCCCCTCTCCTCCTCATACCCTGAGAAGCCCCAGGAGGACTCTTAGAACCCAGACCCCCACCCCTACCCCTTTTAGCATTGCCTACAAACTTCTGCATTGACCAGCAATTTCCAAAATAGCCTGGGGCTCACCCTCGGAGTTTTTCAGAAATGGAGATGTCAAGGTGTTCAAAATGAGACTCTCCAGGGATGTCAAAGGCAAGTATCTCTGCCTGCTCACCCAGCCCCAAAACCTCACAGTCACCCTCACACCTGGGTATCACGTCTGGTTGAACATAGGCTTTTAGAGAAAGTTAGCAAACCTCTCTGGGGGGCTCAGTAGGAAGGAATAATAAAACCTACTTCATAGGGTTATTGGAAAAATTACAAGGAAGAATATATATAATGCACCTGGGTTACAGAAGGTTCTCAAAAAGATTCCCCTCCCTTTGTCTAGCAATTTCTCTTCTGAGTCCATGTGATCTAGAAATCTCATACAGGAATATCTCAATATTGTGTCAGTTTCACTTTTTTAAATGAAATATGGGGAAATGCTAAGTGGCCCTTCCAGAAATTAAAATATTTGGGCAGCAGTAGCAAAAATCAAAAAAAGATATTTGTTACACATTATTTTTCTATTCACAAAAGCCCAGAATTGACTTTCTGTTTTGCTCCCTACGAAAATGAGGGGTCAGAATGGTTGGGGCGCCAGGCTGTCACCCTTGAACCAGCTGCAGTCCCGGGGAGCCCCGGGGCGGTCACGACAGGCCCCCCCCCCCCCCGCCCCTGGCTGGCTTCGGTCCTCAGAAGGATCCTGTGCCTTGTGGCTGGGCTTTGCCATGCATGCGCCCGACTCCCTGTGTTTCAGGACGTGGGCTTGCTGAGCATCATCACTGACCCCATCCACACTCCAGTCACTCTCTTCTGGCCCAGCGACCAAGCCCTGCAAGCCCTACCCCCTGAACAGCAGGATTTCCTGTTCAACCAAGACAACAAGGACAAGCTGAAGGAGTATCTGAAGTTCCACGTGATCCGAGATGCCAAGGTACTTTGTTAACATACAGACGTGAGTGCAGGGGTGCCCAAGGGGGATCAAAGCCAGGAATGGTCAATGTGTCTCCACCTCCGAGGTGCGAAGGACACCTGGGCATGCCCCCCCGCCCCTGGTGTCCTGCTCCTACTGGCCCCGTGGTTAATGGACCCCCGCAGTGCGCCAGGCCTCTTCTGTTTCTCCCACCTCCCACGATTTCCTTTCCAACTTGAATCAATACCCAGGAGCATCGTTTCCTCTCTCGTGCTGCAGGTCAACTCTCCTCGGCCCCACTTCACGTGCAAAATGGCTGTTGGTAACAGTTCCCAAGCTCCCAACTCATTCTCCCCCAGTTCCACAATTTCTAGGCAAAGGGCAGATTCCCCCAGACGCAACCACTCCTGAACGGATCTACCGTGACCGGGGAAGCAAGATCTTGTAGCCGCGTGGTAGCTCCTGCTGAAACCCTGTCACTCTGAGTCCTCAACCAGGACCCATGTCTCTCTCCAGGACTGAGTCTGCCTAATCCAAGAATGCCAAGCACCCTAACTTTGGTTCATTCATAGGGCCTGTATTAGCGTCTTAGGGCTGCATAGCAAATAACCACGAACTGGGTGGCTTGAAACAACAGAAATGTATCCCTCAGACTTCTGGAGGCTGGAAGTCTGAAATCAAGGTGCTGACAAGGTTGTTCCTTCTGGAGGTTCTGAGGGAGAATCTGTTCCATGTTTCTCTCCTAGTTTCCGGTGGTTGCCAGAAATCCTTGCCATTCCTTGGCTTGTAGATGATGCACCTCTCTAAGCTCTGCCCCTCTGGTCACATGGCTGTCCTCTCCCTGTGTCTTTGTGTCCACATACAATTCTCCTTTTCTCTTTTCTTCTTATGAGGACACCAGTCATACTGGATTAAGGGCCCACTCTACTCCAGTGTGGCCTCATCTTAACTAATTATACGTGCAATGACCTTATTTCCAAGTAAAGTCACATTCTGAGGTAATGGGGGTCAGTGTATCTTCAACTAAACTTCTCCGGGGTCACAGCTCAACCCCTAACAGCACCCTATGCCATTTCCCTGACCCGCCGATACTGTCACTGGCTTCATACACCAACACAGCATCTGCCCTGGACTCCCAAGCATGGAAGAGGTGTGGAAGGGGGATTGAAGCTAGCCCAGCAGGGGGACACTTTCCCTACAGACAGAATTTCCAACTTCTAGACAGCCCATGATTATGCTTCCTTTTGATTCTATCGGCAGTCATTTTAAAGCTGGAAAAACCTGTGGCCAGATTTGGTTGGTTGGCAAAGCTCCTCTGGGTGCTCCTTCAGCCAAAATTTGGGGTATTAATGTGGTACCATCACTCTTACAGATTTTAGCGGTGGATCTCCCCAGATCTGCTGCCTGGACGACCCTGCAAGGCTCTGAGTTGGGCGTGAAGTGCGGCACTGGCCGTGACATTGTGAGTATTAACAGCTTTCCCCAACCACTACCTCTTCAAGAAAATATTCGTTTTTTTCCTCCATTGACAGCAAGCCCTTTTCTCTGGCTGCCTTCGGGGGTCTTACCCTGAGAGTAAGTATTTAGCTGTGAAAAACCTGATAAATCCTGGCCAGCGTAAGCCCTGGTAGCAGGTGTCAGGGGCCCCCCCTTACACTTGCAGAGAGTGGCTTTGGGTTGGTTTGTTTTTGTTTTGTTTTGACAAGGATAGTATACTGTCATTCCTTTCCCTTCCTTCCCAGCCCTACTGTGGCCTCACCTCTAGCCCCTTGTTGGCAGGGGGAGCCAGCTCTGGGTTCCATCTACCTAGATCAGCCAACAGAGAGAAAGTTTGCAGTTTTCACCTTCCTTGGCTAGTTTCTGAGCAATATTGCCTCCCTGTAATTCCACATAATGAATGGGTGTGATAGGATAATATTAGCTACATCCTATATCCTGCATATAATGGGGAATCCAACATGACAGTGACTTAAATACATAAGGACTTGTGTCTTTTTTAAGAGAAATCTGGAGGCAGCCAATCCAGAGCTAATATGATGGCTCATTGGCGGAGCTTCTTCTGTTTTTCTGCTCCGCAGCGCATTTCCAACCTCAGTGTCACCTCAAGGTTCATCGTGGCTGCTGGAGCTCTAACCATCATGTCCACTCTCCAGGCAGCACAAAGGAGGAAGGACAAAAGGGATGCAGCTCCCAGCTGAGTTGATTCCCTTCAAGGAGCCTTGTTAGAAGGGCCATACAACATTCTGTTTATATCTGATGACCAACCTATCAAAGAAGTATAATAAGAATATCCAGTGCTCATTCTGGGTGCTAATATAGCTTTCAGTGCATTTTGCAATGTATCATTTAGTGTGATCTCTGTAACAACCCTGTGCAATGAAATCATTAATCCTATTGACCTGGTGAAAACAAACCTCAGAGTAGTTCGGTAACTTGTTCACAGTCACGCAGTACATAAGTGGAAGTGGGGGGATTTAATCACAGTTTTCCACTCTTCTTTCCACTGAATCACGCTGTGTCCATCCCATCAGTAGATGCTGAGATTTATCTTTTTTTTTTTTTTTTTTTTTGCCAAAGAACAACCTAAAAGCGTTTTTCTTCCTTAGAATATAGCTTCCTTGGGGAAGCTATATTCAACAATTTCCTAGCTGGGTGAACTTAAGGAAGAAAGCCCTGGAATTGTTGCAAGCAAAGCACAATAATGTATCTAAAGCACTATTTAGACAATGCCCAGGACATGGAAAAAGAAGTTATTGGCATCATTATAGAGCTAAAGCCATTGCTTGTATCTTCTGAAAAAAAGGTTGTGCCCGCACTTTGCTGGCAGCTAGCATTAAGTAAAAACAAACTGCACTATTGCGCATAAAGTGGCCACGTTACCTAAGTTTATCCTGAACCACAGGCAGGTCATGCCTGCTCCACCCCAACACCCTGGCTGCCCCTGTTTCTACTTTGGTGGAGGCAGTGTTACAGAGTAGCCAAGAGTGTAGGCTCGGAGGCTGACTGCTTAGGTAGGAACGCCCACACCACCACTTGCTGGCTGTGTGACCTTGGGCAAGTTATTGAACCTCTGGCTGCCTCGCTTTTCTCATCTGTAAACAGCGATACTCTAGGGTTGCTGTGAGGGTTAGAAGAATTTGAACAGGTAAAGCACACAGAATATTACTCGGCACATAGTACATGCTGAGTGTTTGACACATATATGCATATATACCATATATATATATATATATATATATATATTTATATATAACATACACACACACACACATATACATACATATTTAGTTCTTTCTGAGCCTTGCAAATGCTGACCACTTGATATAACCTAGGTAGAAGAGAAGTCTGAGAAAGATTGTTGACTGTTCTCTTTCTCCCTCTCTCCCTCCCTCGCAGGGCGAGCTCTTCCTGAATGACCAAACATGCAGAATTGTACAACGGGAACTCTTGTTTGACCTGGGTGTGGCCTACGGCATTGACTGTCTACTGATTGATCCCACCCTGGGGGGCCACTGTGACACTTTTGCCGCATACAATTTTTCGGTCAGTCCTAAAATCAGTGCTATAGTAGGAGACACTTGGGGTTCGGCCCTCGTGATCTATCATGGACTCTGCCATGAAACCACGGAGGGTTGGTCCTCAAGGGAGCCCAGGACCCATGAGATCTGAGGGCCAAATGATGGTGCTCTTGAGAGCCAGAATCAATAGGCATCTACGTGGCTCTATCCAGGCCTTGCACATTCCCATTTATCCACCAACCTACCCATCCATCCATTCCCTTGTCATTAAGGAAATAGTTGTGGGGTACCAACTGGGTTCCAGTTATTCTGCAACAAGCTATTCATTGTCAAACCCACCTATCCAGTCATTCACGTATTCATTCAACAAACTTTTTTTTTTTTTTTTGCGATTCTGCCAGATGAGACCATATAAAATTGCCCTATTTATAGGGTCTGACTACAAAAAATGGCAACTTCATATGGTTCAACTTAGTATTATATTATTCAACCTAGGTTGAACCATTTTTGTTCAAAAAATTGCCATTTTCACAAAAAGTTGCCATATTTGTGCCACACCTCCATTTATTTTATTCATTCATTCTTTTAACAGTGGTGATTCAATCTCTATCCTGGGCCCTGGTTGTAGGAGGCATTTTAAGATTTTACACTCATTCATCCATCATGTATCATTTATGGAGTACTACATCTGAGCCAGCCATTTGGCTCAATGCTGATGTTACTCCTAAAATAATCCAATAACAGGAGTTGCTGGTAACAACTCTATGATGTAGATTTGGGAACAGTCTCAAAGAGGTGAAGCATCCTATGTGGCAAAGTCTGTGACCGGTTGGCTTTGGTACCTGGCAACTTGTAGGGATTCAATAAATATCCCAAATTATTCAGGCACCAGTCCGATACCAAAGTAGGCGATGAAAACCCAGCTGCCCTTTCTGCTGTAGGGGTTGTGGCCTTCCTAACTTCCCAAAGTATATTCGCACACATTTTTGCAGTTAATATTTTCCGTCCCCGATCCCCTGAAGATCAGACAGCAAGAATCATTCTATTTTGTAGATCAGAAACCTAAGGATCGAAATGCGTGACTGGCCGAAAGTATTACACCTAGTTTATAATGAAAGTGGTGTTTGTGTGCATGCTTCCGGGGCCAGTCTACCAGATGCCTGTATGGCAGTGCCCTGGGCCAGCTCTGTCTAGCAGGGAACTTTTCACCTCAAAGAAATAAGCCAAGGAGCTGAGGGCCAAGACAGACCTTCAGAATTCTCCATGGCAAACTGGCAGTGTGTTTGCTTTTGCATTCTTGACCACAGCCAGAATCTTAATCAAGATTAAGTTCTTCATCGACCCGTCAAAATATTAACCAGGGGCATATCCTTGTGTTCACCAATATTCTTGATGTTTAAGCATTTCTTTTCTTGCATACTAGGGAGATTGTTGGAGTTGTGACAATACCCCCAGCTGCCCGAGGTGGAGTAAATCAAAGGTAATTACGAATGCAGTGACAACGTTTGGAGAGCAGTATGTTTGTTCCATGATTAGACCCCAATCTTCTGGGAGGCGTGAGTAAGTGTGCGTGTGTGTGCATCTCTGGGTATGTTGCATAACTGTAATTTACAACATTCTTTTCGCAACCAGGCATTCTTAGCCTAGCTGAGATGAACATTCTTAGCCCAGGCAACTTTTCAACCCAGTACCTACCTTCTAGGAACTGTCTAGAAAAATCATGGGATTGTAGACTTAGAAGGGACTTTCCAAGATAATGATAGTTATAAAAATAATAGTTGCATTTTGAGTGCTATTCCTGTCCCTGGCTCTGTGTTGTTCCCTTTATTTATCCATTACCCCTTTTCCCGCTTATAACATTCATAGGAAGCTATTACTACCTCCACATATGAAAAAAAAAAAAAAAAGAATCTCAGAGAGGGTAAGCAATTAGGCCAAGGCCACACAGCTAGTAAGGAGCAAAGCTAGGATAAGGGTCCAGAAAGCAATGCAAGAGTAATGGTTAAGCCAATGAAATTTGGAGTCCATGGCTATGGGATACAGTTTCAGTGGGCAATCTTTGGCAAGTTACATAATCTATATGGTTTTGCCTCCATAAAATGTAGCAAATAACAATTCTGTGTGTGGTTATTAGGAAAAGTAAAATTTTAAATGTGGGTACAGAGCCTGGCACATAGTAAGCACTCACTAAATATTGCTTTTATTTATTTATTTATTTTTTCCCTTATTCCAAAGCCAATTTCTCTCTCCTCTACTGGTAAAACCCCTAACAAAAACACCCCCGCAAAACAAAATGTAACTCATCCCTTCCCTGCTGATGATTTGGGAGCCTTGCCACAGACCCCACGCATGATGGAAAGCTACCTCTACCCCACTCTCTTTCTAAGAAACCTCAAACTTCTGCAGCTCTAAGGGTCAACAAGTCCTTCCTCTTAAACCTGGGGAGAAATCTTTCTGTGGACTCTAGCTCTGTCCCCTCCCCCACCCGTCTGCCTATCTATCCCCCTAAGCAAAGAATTCCTTTGTAAAGGGCTCGGGCCATTGAGTCCCATTTTCAATTTAGGCAGTACCCAGGTTCCTCCACTGGGGGCGGACTAGAGCCAAAGAGCCCAAGTCTGGGCTGTGGAAGGCGGAGGGTTGGATCACTTTCTTCCTCTAGGGAGTGAAGCAGAAGTGTCGATACTACCTGTCCTTGAGAGGGTACGTGGAAGGCTGCCGGGAGCAGTGCGTCATGGTGGTTCGGCTCCCCAGGTGCTGCAAGGGCTACTTCGGGCGAGACTGTCAGGGTGAGGGCGCCTCTTACCACCTCGGGATCCTGATTGTCCCATCACTGCGCGGCATTGTGAAAGCACAGACATTGCGGGGGGCGGGGTCGAATGCATGGCTCTTCATACCTCCTCTAAGAAAAGATCCAAAAGCAGTCATTCTAAAGAGCTGGGTAGCTTTCCTTCTCCTTTTTCCTTTTGTCATATTCTGTTTCTTACAGAGTTGAGACTCTACTGTGTGTAGATTGTCATCAGAAGACATTTTCCAGGCTGCTGGAAACCGCACATTTCATTTCTGAAGCTAGCCCATGATACTGATTAGCACATGAGTTTAAATGCATCGAGGAGAATTCTACCTTGGCACAGTGCTGTGCTGTGTGACCATGATGTTTCGGATGCCATTATTCCCTGTTATGGGGTGAACCTCCCTCTCTTACCTCGCCAGGAAAGGGCTCCTTGCCAAAGAACACTTTGGCCCATCCTGAAATCTCTACATAGACAGAACTTCTAGCCAGTTATACATCAACAATAGCTGAATAACAAAAAGCCCTTCCCATCTGCCACACATTGTTTTAATTAAGCACATTTATTGAGTGCTACTTCCCATATATGGCAATACACTTAAACCTGGTGACAAGGGGCGCCTGGGGTGGCTTAGTCAGTTCAGCGTCCAACACTTGATTTTGGTTCAGGATCTCTTGAACCGTGAGATCAAGCCCCCCATCAGGCTCTGTGCTGTCAGAGTCTGCTTAGGATGCTCTCTCTCTCTCTCTCCTCTCTCTGCCCATCCACTGCTCACACTCTCTCTCTCAAAATAAATAAACATTAAAAAAAAAAAAAAGATTTAAACCTGGCAATGACCTCTAAGAAGTAGATGCCATCATTATCTCCATTTTACAGATGAGAAAATAGGCAGAGAGAGGATAAGCAGCAAGCCCAAGGTCCCACAGAGTGTCTCCCGAAGCCGTGGTTTCAACCACCATGGATACTCCATTCACTGTGGTCCGGTTAAGAAAATCCTGGGCAGGGTGTACACGCAGTCACCCAGTGTCCGTCTACACTCCATCACTTAAGTGTGCGCTTTTCACAAAAACCAGTGTCACCCCTTCTACTTGTTCGGTGCCTTATGTTTTTTAAAGCACTCTCGGTTACAGGAACTTACTTGATCTTCAGTCACAATGTGATACAGATCAAGTGGGCACCGTGTCGTCACCATCATCACCATCTGGAGCTAAGAGAACTGAAGCTCAGACAAATTCAGCCCAGATCTACTCAAATCCAGAGCTCCTAACCCCTAAATACAGTGCCTGGTTCAGCATATTGCTCTGCCTCGGTAGAATGCTATCAGATACACTTAAATTCATGTTCCAGAGGCCACTGGCTTGCCCTAAATACCCGTGACACTATGTGGGTGAGTCCCCGGGGCCACGGTCTTCCTGGGCCCGTGGATATCAGCCCCGCAGCTGAGGGCAGGTCAGCAGCACATTTACTAAGGTGCCGAGCGGTTCTGGGCCTGGGGAGGCTGTCGAGTCACTGCCGTTTCATTTCTTCCAGCCTGCCCTGGAGGAGCGGATGCCCCTTGTAATAACCGGGGGGTCTGCCTCGATCAGTACTCGGGCATAGGAGAGTGTAAATGCCACACCGGCTTCAACGGGACGGCGTGTGAGCTGTGCCTGCCCGGGAGATTCGGGCCTGACTGTCAGCGTACGTTCGTGGCTCCCACTCCCCCTGCCTGTTGTTCGGCCGCTGTGTTCCCTGTCCTCGTCCACGCCACCTGCCAGGCCCAGAAACATCCCTCTTCCCCTCTCTCCCCATCCACCCACCTCCCATCTGCCTGCCTTCACATGCTTTTCCCTCCCTGGATGTCTCCCAGTTTCCATCCATGGAAAGAGCCTCACCTCCAGAAGTGAAATCCACATCCCTGCAGCCATCATGACAAGCTGTGGCTGAACAACATTCATTCATTCATTCAACCAACATGAATTTAGAGTCCTTATTAATATTGGTAGCTAATGTTTCTAGAGCACCTCCTATGCACAAAGGCAGGTGTGTTTTACTGCTTAATCCTCACAACTACCCTTTGTGGTAGTACTGTTACGATCCCTACTTACCAGATGAGGAAACTGAGGCACAAAGAGGCCAAGTGACTTTCTCAGAAGCCTGGAATTGTCCTAAGTTGTAGGGATGCAGTGGTGTTGGAAGGGGGCCAAATTCCGGCTCTCAAGGAACGTACACTCAAAGGGAGGAAACAGATTAAAACTGCAGAAACAAAGATAGTTATAAAGATAGAAAAAGAAGCAGGTGATGGGGATGGAGAAGGAAAGGAGGCACTGTTTTAAAAGACATCTCACACCAGGAATATTTGAGGAGAAACCTCAAAGAGGTGAGGGGCCGGTGTAGGGACATCCAACAACAGCCCAGTCCAAAGGAATTTTCCGTCATGCTGGAAATGTTCTGTAGCTCTATTATCAGGAGTGGAAGCCAGTAGCTATGTGTGGCCACTGAGCGCTCAAAATGTGTGACTAAGGAACTGATTTTTTTTAAATTTTAATTAATTTAAATTTAAATAGCCGCTTGTGGCAAGGGCTGCTGTATGGTACGGTGCAGACTAGAGGAATGGATTTCCTAGAAGAGAAATGAACAAACACAAAGGTCCTGAGGCAGAAGTGGGCCCGGCATGAAAGGAACAGCAAAGAAGCCAGGGTGGCTGAGCAGAGTGGGCAAAGAAGAGAAAGAGAGGAAGGAAATGAAATCTGAAGGTCACCAGCGGCCAGGTAACATAAGAGCTTCTCGGCCAGAGACAGCCCATAGAATAGACAACATCTCTTCTAAGTGAAGGACTGTGAGTGGTGGGGGGAGCGGTGAGGGGAAGAGGTTCATGAGCACATTGGAAGTGTTGCTTCCGCTGCCCTGAGAATATGCCGTAGGAGAGCAAGAGCAGAAGCAGGGCCGACACCAGGGAACTGAATGCAACAGTCTAGGTGGCCCGGTGGTGCCCTGGGCTGGGATGATCGTCCTCCATCAAGGTGGCAAGATGGGGAAGAACTGATCCATACCTTGAGGATCTCACTGTCAATGGATTTCTCTGTGAGGAGGCCCCCGATGAGGTTCTCTCCCCCTTGTCTTCAGTTACAAACCCCATGACACCCTCTACTTCTGTGCTTATAACACTCACCGTGTTTGTAATTACATGTTCAAAGCCAGTTACTCCTGGACTGTAAGCCCCTGAGAACAGGAACCTTATGTCTTCTGTTTCTCACTGTAACCTCATTGCCGAGTCATGTCTGTCCCATGATAGCCACCGAATATATTATTTGTGCAGCGTTTGAAGGAATGGTGCCCCCCACACGGACAGCACAGCAAACGGGTGGTCAGAGAGCTGGCCGATTGGATTTCAATGCCTGATCACTGATTACTGACCACGTTCCAATTTGCTTTACAGCCTGTGGCTGCTCAGACCACGGACAGTGTGACGATGGCACCGCGGGCTCCGGGCAGTGCCTGTGCGAAACGGGGTGGACGGGGCGCTTCTGCGACACTCAGACAGGTCTGTCATGGGAGTGGTCAGCTGGAGGCAGCACTGTGCTGCAGCGGCCCCTCTGAGAGCATCCAACTGACATTGGGGGTCTGAGTGACACCTAAAGAAAACAGAGCAGGTGTTTCCCTTTCCACAAGGAAAAGATGATTTGGATATGTGGCCCTGGGCCTCGGGAGGTTTGGGGACTTGCAGGAAAATTGGGTGAATGGATTTAACTCAAACCCACGAAACCAGCATGCAGTCCTTTGCAACCATGGAAGGGCCCACCTCGAGCAAATGATACAGGACTGGGCAGGAGTGGTCCCTCAGGATCATGGCCCCTTGGGATCATGGCCTCTTGGGATCATGGTCCTTAGGACTG